>NW_027453993.1:0-113307 GCF_040206685.1 Ascaphus truei
GAGAGAGAGAGAAAGGGGCGAGAGTGAGAGAGGAGAGAGAAGGGCGAGAGAGAGAGAGGAGAGAGAAGGGCGAGAGAGAGATAGGAGAGAGGAGAGGAGGAGAGAGAAAGGGCGAGAGAGAGAGAGAGAGAGAGAAGGGCGAGAGAGAGAGAGGAGAGAGAAGGGCGAGAGAGAGAGAGGAGAGAGAAGGCGAGGAGAGAGAGGAGGAGAGAGAAGGGCGAGAGAGAGAGAGGAGAGAGAAGGGCGAGAGAGAGAGAGGAGAGAGAAGGCGAGAGAGAGAGAGAGAGAGAGAAGGGGCGAGAGAGAGAGAGGAGAGAGGAGGGCGAGAGAGAGAGAGGAGAGAGAAGGCGAGAGAGAGAGAGGAGAGAGAAGGGCGAGAGAGAGAGAGGAGAGAGAAGGGCGAGAGAGAGAGAGGAGAGAGAAGGCGAGAGAGAGAGAGGAGAGAGAAGGGCGAGAGAGAGAGAGGAGAGAGAAGGGCGAGAGAGAGAGAGGAGAGAGAAGGGCGAGAGAGAGAGAGAGAGAGAGAGAAGCGAGAGAGAGAGAGAGAGAGAGAGAGGAGAGAGAGAGAGAGAGAGAGAGAGGAGAGAGAAGGGCGAGAGAGAGAGAGAGAGGAGAGAGAAGGGCGAGAGAGAGAGAGAGGAGAGAGAAGGGCGAGAGAGAGAGGAGAGAGAGAGAGAGGAAGGAGCGAGAGAGAGAGAGAGAGGAGAGAGAAGGGCGAGAGAGAGAGAGAGAGGAGAGAGAAGGCGAGAGAGAGAGAGAGAGAGAGAAGGGCGAGAGAGAGAGAGAGAGAGAGAGAAGGCGAGAGAGAGAGAGGAGAGAGAAGGGCGAGAGAGAGAGAGAGAGGAGAGAGAGAGATATGAGAGAGAGAGGGAGAGAGATGAGAGAGAGAGAGGAGAGAAGGCGAGAGAGAGAGAGGAGAGAGAAGGGCGAGAGAGAGAGAGAGAGAGAAGGGCGAGAGAGAGAGAGAGAGGAGAGAGAGAGAGAGAGAGAGAGAGAGAGAGAGAGAGAAGGGCGAGAGAGAGAGAGGAGAGAGAAGGGCGAGAGAGAGAGAGAGGAGAGAGAAGGGCGAGAGAGAGAGAGAGAGAGAAGCGCGAGAGAGAGAGAGGAGAGAGAAGGGCGAGGAGAGAGAGGAGAGAGAGGCGAGAGAGAGAGAGAGAGAGAGAAGGGCGAGAGGAGAGAGAGGAGAGGGAGAGAGAGAGAAGGGAGAGGAGAGAGGAGAGAAAGGGAGAGGGAGAGAGGAGAGAGAAGGGAGAGGTTGAGAATGGAAAGAGAGAGAAGGGAAAGGAGAGAGAGAAGGAGGTCAGGTGTTCAGGATATCCAAGCTTCAACACAGATGCTTTAATCAGTCCCTGCTTCAGCACAGGTGGCTCAATCAGGGTCTCTGTCTTCAAACAAGCCTCTGTTTGAGCCCTTGTGCTGAAGCTGGAAAATCCTGAAATTCAGACATGTTTCGTGGCTTAAGGACTTGAGTTGAGCAGCCATGTGTTCAAATTCTATTATACTTTTTATTTACATTTGCATCTAGAGTACTCTTAGAAGCGGTTTGTCTCACTTCAGAGTGGCTAGGATAGGCCGCAAAAGCCATTGAGATTTACAGGGAAAAAAAGAGGCATAACAACTAAGGCTGCCATCTCTTTATATCACAAGGTTACTCAGCAAACTTAACAGAAAAAACACAGAGAATACACAGAACTATGCAAAGAGCCACCCACAAACAGGGCTGGTTGATGATAAACCAATGATACCATATTTCAAACCAAAGAAAAATTAACATGTACAGTATTTAAAGTACGTGAATGTGACCGCAATCACCGTTATGAATAGGTATATAGGATCAAACGACAGGTGCTCAAGGGGTATAGATATAATGTTTATCAGTGTTGATCAAAAAAGATTTGATCAGAAGAGTTCCCCTTATATACAGCACTCTATTGTCATTCGTATGGTAAAGGTAGACAACAATTGGTCTTGCAGTATATTACTGCAGATCTGTCAGGTGGCCAGAATCACTGCGGATATCAGAAAATAATAAAATTTTATTAATTCTACATAGATAATTAAAAACACATATACATGATTAAAAATCCCTTTTTGTGGCTGATATGTAAATAGGATGAGGATTATTTGGATCTATTGCCATATATCATCATATCATGACTCTCAGAGTAATAACAGCAGGTCTGTAATTGATTTGTATGTGGCTAGCTAGCAAACAAATTGGTCTTGCAGTATATTACTGCAGATCTGTCAGTTGGCCAGAATCACTGCGGATATCAGAAAATAATAAAATTTTATTAATTCTACATAGATAATTAAAAACACATATACATGATTAAAAATCCCTTTTTGTGGTTGATATGTAAATAGGATGAGGATTATTTGGATCTATTGCCATATATCATCATATCATGACTCTCAGAGTAATAACAGCAGGTCTGTAATTGATTTGTATGTGGCTAGCTAGCAAACAAATTGGTCTTGCAGTATATTACTGCAGATCTGTCAGGTTGGCCAGAATCACTGCGGATATCAGAAAATAATAAAATGTTATTAATTCTACATAGATAATTAAAAACACATATACATGATTAAAAATCCCTTTTTGTGGCTGATATGTAAATAGGATGAGGATTATTTGGATCTATTGCCATATATCATCATATCATGACTCTCAGAGTAATAACAGCAGGTCTGTAATTGATTTGTATGTGGCTAGCTAGCAAACAAATTGGTCTTGCAGTATATTACTGCAGATCTGTCAGGTTGGCCAGAATCACTGCGGATATCAGAAAATAATAAAATTTTATTAATTCTACATAGATAATTAAAACACATATACATTATTAAAAATCCCTTTTTGTGGCTGATATGTAAATAGGATGAGGATTATTTGAATCTATTGCCATATATCATCATATCATGACTCTCAGAGTAATAACAGCAGGTCTGTAATTGATTTGCATGTGGCTAGCTAGCAAACAAATTGGTCTTGCAGTATATTACTGCAGATCTGTCAGGTTGGCCAGAATCACTGCGGATATCAGAAAATAATAACATTTTATTAATTCTACATAGATAATTAAAAACACATATACATTATTAAAAATCCCTTTTTGTGGCTGATATGTAAATAGGATGAGGATTATTTGGATCTCTGCCATATATCATCATATCATGACTCTCAGAGTAATAACAGCAGGTCTGTAATTGATTTGTATGTGGCTAGCTAGCAAACAAATGTTGGCAAAATCACAGTTTGAGATCATATCATAACTCACAGAGTAATAACAGCAGGTCTGTAAATGTTTTGTATGTTATTAACTCGCAGATAGATACTTGCAAAATTCACCATTCAAACCACAATCACTGTCTAACATATATACTGGTATTGCTGCTCTGAATAGATAATTTACAGGGCAACTCTTCTGATCAAATCTTTTTTGATCAACTGATAAACATTTACAGTATTTACAATCTTTATCAGAACTCTTATAGAGACAATAAAAAGTGGATATATATACACACACACACACACACACACACACACACACACACACACACACACACACACACACACACATTACAGTATGTGGGTGTGTATGTGTGTATATTATCTCTAGGGGTAGTTGCTCTGGGCTATTTCATACACAAGAGCCCCACAAACAGGGGTGGTTGAGCCTTTCAGGTACAGACACATCTCAAATAAACACTGATACCTTATGAATATTTCTCTATTAAACAGAAAGTAATCAGCAGCTTTGTGCTTTTTCAGTAACAGACCCTCTTTAATCACAGAAGATTCCCAGAGATAAAAAAATAAAGCAACTTACTGTATTTGAGACACACACCACTCGGTTAAACACTTTGAATTAAAGCCCAGGCCCATCTGACATCACATGATCAGTGACCAATTAGAGAATTTGTAGCAGACAAAAAAACTACAGTGCCCATGAAGCTTTGCTGCAAACTCATCCTGGAGTTCAAGAGTTTACAATGATTGATGTCTTACAACTGGGAGTGAGACAAATTGTAACAAAAACTAAATGTATCTATTCTGCTTATTGTAATGTCAGTGTGTGTGTCTGAGGTCCAGGGATATGTCATTTAATTGTGTGTGTGTGTGTGTGTGTGTGTATGTGTGTGTGTCATCTTAAATCAATCTATTCTTAACAAATAAAAATATTTTACATGTACTAATTCTCTAATTTCTTTTAATTCACTATGAATTGACTGAATTATTTTAGTATTTTTCTCTCCGCTCTTAATTATTGCTTAATTATATATTTTTTCATGTTTGTGGTTCTGAATCCACACATTAGGAAGTATAGACAGTTGCTTTCTTTCTTTCTTTCTTGCTCTCTTGCACTCTTGCACTCTTGCACTCTTGCACTCTTGCACTCTTGCACTCTTGCGGAGAGGGAGTGGCTCAGTGAGTAAAAGACACTGAGTGGCACTGAGAGTTTGAAGCCTGGGGCCTGGTTCAATTCCTGGTGTCAGATCCTTGTGACCTTGGGCAAGTCACTTTATCTCCCTGTGCCTCAGGCACCAAAAACATAGATTGTAAGCTCCATGGGGCAGGGACCTATATTATATTATTATAAATTATATTATTATATTATTGAGCATTTCCCATTTTAAATGCAAAATTACTAACTAATATGTTTTTCTCCTTGTGCTATGAAATGCCTTATTTGAATCCAAAACTCATTGTATGAGGATAGACGCCATTGATTTTTCTTTCATTATTGCACATATGAATGTACAGCTGCAGCAGCAGCGGCCTTTATTCGAACACTTCACGCTGTGTATACTTCAGAATACCCATGTAGTGGCACGTGATCTCTTCCAACCTTTCCGCCTTATCACCCACTATCACTGCTTACTGAATAGCAGTAGGCATTAAGTGCTTGATAAGTGGCTTATGAACGCTTACTGCATAGGCGTGTGTGTGTGTCTGTGTCTATCTGAGGTACTGAGATACAGTAGGTCATTTAATTGTGTGTGTGTGCATGTACAAACTAAAAAAAAGTAACAGTGTTATTATAGCAATTACCAGTGTTACAAATATAGAAGTGCAAATAGCTAAAATGTAAGGAATCTACCGTTTTTTTAAAAAAAGGGGGGGACTATTCCATTGTGCATTTCACTTAATGTGACTTATTACCTTGCAATTAGATTTCTAGATATCTCTTGTATTTTCTAGGGTTACTCTTTGGGAGTATGTGTGAGAGCAAGAGACGGGTTGAGTGAAAGAAATAGAGTGGGAGTCAGGGTGAAAAAATGGAGAGAAGGGAATGTGAGATAGAAGGGAAAATGAGAGAGAAGGGAGAGGGAGAGAGAAGGGAGAGGGAGAGAGAGCAGAGGTAAAGAGTGGTGTTTAAAGCGGGGGCAGTTTTAGTCGGGGAAGTAAGGCAAGGGTCATATCGAGAGAGATAAAGGGGGAGTGAGTGATAAAGGGAGAGAGAAAGGGGGAGAGAATGAGCTCTTAAAACAGGACTGCTTTAATGTTTTTAAAGCCTAAGAAATCAGATCAACATACACTGAAAATGAAGGATTTTTTAAAACCGATCGAATTGGCAGAACCAGACTGAAACAGCTTCGTACAAAGCCTTTTTAGATACAGATTGGACATGCGAGAAGGGCTTGCAGCATAGCAAACCATGCCAATTCGCATCTACTGTAGAGTGCTCTTTCGAAGTGATTTGTCTCACTTCAGAGTTTCTAGACTAGGCCGCAAAATCCTTTACGGTGTACAGGAAAAAAGAGACATAAAATACCAAGTCTATTTCAAAACAATGAATGCAACTTAAAGACTCAACATATCTGGCTGATGAATGCAAGGGTTAAACCTGGGAATACTATATTTTCAGTGTGACATGACCCTATTAAGATGCATTTCTCAAGGTTTACAAGTTACTGTATGGTTATTTTGCTGTTTAAAGTTTTTCTACCTTTTTTTGTTTAATTTCTTGAAATTACCTATGTACTGGTAGGAAGATAAATGTTTGAACAGGGGTTCTCAACTCCAGTACTCAAGCCTGTCCAACAGGTCAGGTTTTCAGGATATCCCACCTTAAGCACATGTGGTTCCATCAGGGGCTCAGTTTTCAACCAAGCCTCTGATTGAGCCAAGATATATGACACATATTACTAATGCAGGAATAAGTCATCAGAAATAGGCCCCTTGTTCAAAACAATATAACCATTTTCTCCTGGGATGTTGGAAGCATTAATATGCCTGATGACGCCATATGCTGGGCACAATGACCGAGATAGCAGCTGAGAGAAAGAGCAGAGAATGTAATAGTGTTTAAAATTGTTTCCCAATAGCTCAGATATAGCGATCAGTGAAAGAACAGTGTCCCATCAGCCGTGGCTGGACTGGATGTCTTGCTCACAAGTGCTATGTAATGTGGAAAAATGTTGCACACCAAAAATCAAAATAAATCTGAGATACTAATACTGCACCGACACACTTTATTCGAGCAAATACCCGGTATGTACCTGGCAGATACCTGGAATGCGCCGCTCCTCACCTCTGACAAGCCCCGTTGCATTTGTCTTCCCAGCCTGGGTTCATGCCTGGCTGATGGGCGGCTGATCTGTTAAATGAGGATGATTAGGATTTAATAGGCTGCAATGCTTCGGGTGTCTACCAGATGGCATAAATTCATGAATTGTAATGCAGTGTATATATATATACTGTGCAGTATTGCAGCCAGCGGGAATAAAATGCTTCAATCCCTGCCTGAAAAATAACTCAATGTACTCGGGCAGAAAACAGTCACAAACCTCAATACACCCGGGTATACCCGAATTCGTGGGACTAGCCAAGCTCGAATAAAGTGTGTCGCCAGTGTACCAGTGGGAGTCCGAGTGAAAAAATGGAGAGAAGGGAGAGTGAGAGAGAAGGGAGCGAGAAGGGAGTGGGAGAGGGAGAAGAGGTAGAGAGAGGTGATTAAAGATTGATTAGTTTGAGTCAGGGGAAGTGAGGCAAGGGTCATATAGAAGGAGATAAAGGGGGAGTGAGTGATAAAGGGAGAGAGAAGTTGAGAGATAAAGGGGGAGAGAATGAGCACTAAAAACAGGACTGCTATAACGTCTTGAAAGCCTAAGAAATCAGATCAACATACATAGACCTGAAAATGGAGGATTTTTTAAACCGATCGAATTGGCAGAACCAGACTGAAATAGCTTCTTATCAGCCGTCTACCACTGAGATGTATATTCTTTCAGTGGTAGAGAATGTATCATACCCTCCATTAGCAGTGTCTGATTACAATGGCTGCAGTGAAAGAAGTTAGGGTTAGGGTATCCTGAAAACCTGGCCTGTTTGCGGCTCTCGAGGACTGGAACTGTGCAGGCCTGGCTTACAGCATAGCAAAGTAGGCCAATTCACATAAAGAGAGCTATTTAGAAGTGGTTTGCCTCACTTCAGAGTTACTAGAATAGGCCACAAAATCCTTTGCGGTGTACAGGAAAAAAGAGGCATAACATACCAAGGCTGCCATCTTTTAATATTACAAGGTTACTAGATGCTCCGCAGAATTTTATAAATGCAGTAATTAATTGAAGCCAACTAAAGTGTCACTAATTTTAAATATCTTGGCATTTGGTTTCACTCCCATTTAAAATTTGAGTTGCATATTGATAATCTGACATCCAAAATCATTGCCAAACTGGGTGTACTTTATAGGAACAAATCCTCCCTAGGCCAAGGTGCATGATGGGTTAACTTTTGTATCTTACAGACATGCTTAAATGTAGTTAGTACTGCATTGCTGTGAACAGGACACATAGTGGAAAGTTACCTTAATTAAGAGAAACTCTCCAGAGTTGTATGGGAGTCTCCTGGGCCCTCCCCTAGGTCATGCTTATAGTGCCAGCAACGCGACTGGCGAAGTGACGGGTGACGTCACCTGCGAAAGTTATAATTTAACTTTCGGGGATGTCGCTGGCGACATGGGCATTGATTGGTTCAGAGGCTGTCACATGTGGCGACAGCCTCTGAAAAATCTGATTTCCCCAGCTCCAAATTTTGAGTCGCCAGCGTTACTCCCGTCGCGTCGCACTTACTATAAGCGCTGCCTAACTGGGATGTATACTGAATGCCTGGATGTGTTCTCTGACACATTTGTACAGCAGAGAAATGTGCCAGACTCTCAACTGTGGCAAAGCTGATAGTATACTCAGGACTGCGTGCAGTAAAAATTGATCACATAATAGCAACTATTGGGAGTCCCCTGGTTGTTGATGACATCATGAGCGCTATCCTGAGTGTCATAGAATGCTGAAATATATCCAAAGCTATGTATCCAATAAATTGAGCAGAAAGAGATAGGGGAAACTGTCCAAGCATTGCTGGAGTCAGAGGTAATATGGACCGCAGCCAGTTTGTTCAACTATCTGGGCTGTGGAAATACCAGATGGGTAGTGTAGGGTGGCTGTGCACTGTAGAACCCTAAACACAGTAGTGCCACTGTTGGTCGCTGTCATCGCTGACGTAGTTACTTTGGTGGAACATATGCTGTGAAGTATGTATATACAATTATACCAAGGTACAAAAATAGGAGAATGAGAAAAGGAACATAGAGTAGTACGTCTTTGGCTAAGAGAAGAAGAAACCACTTGATTGTCTCTCTCTCTCTCTCTTTTTATATATATATAAAAATATAAAAAAGTGTAAAATGGGGGGGTTTGCGAGGTGTGAAATAGGCCTTGCAACACTACCATTTGAGTAAAAGTTGTGCCCTAAAAAAAATGTCATGGTAGGTGTGCTATGGGGTAGGGAGGGGGGCCTGATCCTTGCATTTGTCCTGGGCCCCAAGATTTCTGCTGGCGGCCCTACTGACAAGGGATTCCTCAAATTGGGCCCAGCAGAAGCTACTTCCCAAGCAAGCAATTGCCTTTTTATATTATTTGTTCTGCTTTTTACTATTATCAGTATATATATGTAACATCGCCAAAAGAAGGGTCGTGCGGTCACTGCTGTATTTCATCTCCTGTCTGCACCGCTGATAAGAGGCATAGAGGAATTTGTGAGGGCGGACCCTCGCTCTCGCAGAGGGGAGGGGTTTGATGTCTGTCTGTCTGTGTGTGTGTGTGTGTGAGAGGGAGAGAGAGAGTGTGTGTGTAAGAGGGAGAGTGTGTGTGTGTGTGTGTGTGTGTGTGTGTGTGTGTGTGTGTGTGTGTGTGTGTGTGTGTGTGTGTGTGTGTGTGTGTGTGTGTGTGTGTGTGTGTGTGTGTGTCACCCACCCTGTTTCCCTCTGTCTCACTTTCTGTCGCCCTCTGTCTCACTTTCTGTCACCCTCTGTCTCACTTTCTGTCACCCTCTGTTTCCCCCTGTCACCCTCTGTCTCACCCTGTCACCCTCTGTCTCACCCTGTCACCCTGTGTCACACCATGTCACCCATTTTCTCCCTGTCAACCTCTGTATCTCTCGGTATCACCCTGTCATTCTCTGTCTCACCCTGTCACCCTCTGCCTCACCCTGTCACCCTCTGCCTCACCCTATCTCACACACTCTCTGTGTCTCACACACTCTCTGTGTCTCACACACTCTCTGTGTCTCACACACTCTCTGTGTCACACACACACGCACACTCTCTCTGTGTCACACACACACTCTTAACAAGGACTAATTGTAGTATAATGTAATACAATAAATAAACATGTCAAAAACGAATGTTGTTCTTACTAGGAATTTATTCAATTTTTTTAAAAGCGGGCCTGGGGCGGGGCTAGGTGATGAGTAGATTTTTTTGTTCAGCGAGTAGATTTTTGGGTGATTTGTCAACCACAATATATATATATATATATATGTAAGGGGGCCACTCCCGGCTTCCCTGATGTTCCTTTGCCCCTTGCCTTACCCCTGTGGCAGTGGGGGAAGGGGATGGCGACTTTTCCCAGTTGGCGCTGCTATCTGTGCCGGCGCCGTCGGGGGCCCTGATGCTCGAGCATGCGCAGATAGCCACAGCGGCCATGTTGTGTTTGGTGCGAGGTTCGCGCAATACGCAGAGGTTGGCAAGGGTAGTGGTGGCCATTACAAGTGTACAGGAGATCTGGTAGGTTGCGCAGGTGCAGTTATGTGTAGCGGTGGCCACTACAGCTTTGCACAGGTGCAGTAGAGACCGCGCACACAGTCCCCATAGGAAAGAGGTTCTGAGTGGACTACATCCCCCAGCAGCCTCTGGTGAATGCCCTATGTTCCCTGTCACCTGCAACCAACCAGCCACTGAGACTTGCAGATTCTCTGCAGCAGGGAATTTGATACATTGTTTTGTGCAGTCAGGAAGCAGACTGGGAAGCACGTGAGTGAGTGAGACTTAGGGGACAAAGGGGGAAAGAAGGTGGGCAGAGAGCTGCGAGATTCTGCCCTAGGCCAGAAATCCCCAGGCTAGAGTTGAGGCCCTGACTTCCCACTAGTGAGGGTGGGTGGTCACAGGGACAGGCCCTAGTACAGGAACCTGTCACTTTAGAGAGAGAGAGAAGTGAAGGAAGCAGAGACTGTCGCAGCACCATTACAGAGGTTTAGGATCAGACCTCTTCAAGCACAGCAGCAACCAACCGGGTGGGATCGCCCTGGAAGGTAACCCTGACGTATCTTCACCGTCGGATCCTTTGCGAAGTCTGTTTGCAGGTCCTAGCGCTGGAGCGCTCGGCAGGTAACATCCATAAGTGCACCAACTATAAATCAGTACATAGTGGCTGTGCAGTCACACACACACATACCTTATTTTGGGGGTGGGGTTGTGGTGTGGGGAGTTGGACATGGTGTGGGTACACGGTGAGGGGTTGCATCCTGCGAGACACGTGAGTTACTGTGTCTCCTAGAAGAGAGACACTTAATGTATGACATGCATAGTTATGTTACTGTTAGAAAAGTCACTGTTCTTTTATATGCTGTGTGCGTGATATTATATTATTGTCCTGTGAGGAACAACTCCCGCTCTGCTTGGAGCCATCACAGGTGGAGGCGCTGCACCATATAGTATTGTTCAGGAGGATACACCCCAGGCTCTCATTGACGGAGGCTCAGGCCTCCTGTGAGCCTCACAGGTAAAGCACCACACTGGTAATACATATAGCTCCCCTCACATGCACCCTATCTGCGATTGGGTGGGGGAATATGGGTTACATATATATATTATATATATATAGTACCGACACACTTTATTCGAGTGTGGCCGGTACCGCAAGCCGGGAGATTTCCCGGCTTGCTAGTGGCCGCCCCTCGGCGTGCCGCGCGTCATAGACGCGCGGTCACGCGTCTTCGGGAGCGTGCGCCCCCTGCACGCGCGTCCAGGGGCTCCCCGAGGGAGCCCTGGTGTCCCGCGATCGCGGGACAGCGGCAGGGGGTTCCGGGGGACCCGGCGGACCCGGCAGCGGTAGGGAGAGCGCCCCGATCGGAGGGCGCTCTTCCGCTGCTTCGGCGCGCGCCCGTCACTCTCGGGCGCGCGCCAGGCTACTGCTGCGGCCAAGAACGGGCAAATGCTCGAATAAACTTGGCCGCAGCAGTATATATATATATATATATATATATATATATATACTTATTATTAGGCTATAACTGCAGCACTGATTATTGTGCTACCTAGTTCTTGTTGGTTCTTAATAGATTGCTATGAGGGATATTGTTATATGCACTTATGATATAATACACCTCATTTAGCAATCAGGACGCCACACTCCATATATTTTAGCACCCTCCCCATCAGTTACATATGTTGCTGGTACCATGGTTTTTTACCTCACTACTTCTTATTGGGACTCACACTGGTACTGTCATTTAGCGCATGAATATTTATTTTGTTCTAACAAAATTAACACAGTATAGGAAAATATGCATTTGTCAGAGGGAAAGGCCAATAATCTGGAGTCAGGTCACCCTAATGTATATTAAAAATAAACACAGGCCTGTCTGATACTCCCTGATATTATAAAGTAAAGAGGCCACTCTATAATAAATATTTACACAGGCCTTTTTAAGTCTGTCCCTAATAATCTGTAATCAGGAGGTCATTATAAGTGTTAAAACAGTAGTGGTACTGTGATATTAAAGTGACAATCCCATACAAGTTTAATTCAGCCCAAATCCACACAATAATGTTAATAAATGCATTATAAATATCACATGACCATATGTATACTGACTTAGTTCATGGCTGTGTTATTACATCATTACATGTGTAATTAAATCCGTGACATTCTCAGGCTCCCCCCTTCTGTGACAATCATACAGCCGGGCCGTTACATTGCAACACACTAATCCCGCCCCTAGTGACATCACCTGATCAGTAACCAGTCAGAGAAGCTAGCAGGCAAAGAACTACATTTCCCACAATGCACCTCGTGGAGTGTGGCTAGCAGCTACACCTTCTCTCACTAGTTTGTCTCCTGCGAGCTTCCGTACACAGCGTCTTGTTAGAGTGGGGCGTGGACATGTGTAAACTTCAATGGTGGGAAAATGAGACAGTTTTAGCTGCTAGCTGAGCAGTGGTACAGCGCTCTGTAGAAGGCGCTCTCAGTCGGGTGAGTGATTTTTCAATGTGTGTGTTTATTTCATTTCTCATTTTACTTTCACTTTAAGTACTGCATGCTTATTTTTTTCTTTGGGCATTTAGAGATTTAAGTGCTCTGTGAGCCGATTCCTCCATTGAAGGAGGAGCTATGAGGCCAACCTATCACAGCTACTGTACCATCTTCAGTTGCTTTCAGTATACTGATTAATCCACGGCACAGAATATGCAACTTCAAATACATCTATCAACTGTCTATATGTTAAGCCCCCGGACAAGCAAGTGGTGAAACATGCATGTCAGGACTTGTCTGTCTCATCTAGGATGTGGTGGTGATCTCAGCTGTTTCTCCTTCTCTCCGCTGAATCTTGCAGTCTGTGCTCCAAGCAACCCTGGGAGCATGTGCTGAGACTCACTCTCCCTGAACCTACGAGCAGTTAAGCTGTGGATATATGCTATCACTCTGCTGGACACTTTGCTGTACACTCAGGACTGGTCTAAGTACTTTTGCTACCTATTTTGGCTTGTTAGTTATATCTGCCAATTTTTTGCTCATCTGTGTGTTTCATATCTATAGGCTTGGATCATATTACTAACTTATATAATTAACTTATTCATTTCCTTGCTTGTTAGTTATACACTAGTTTCATACAAGCACTTCACACAGGGGGCTTCAACTTAGGTAGTACTTGACCGGCCGGTCTGAGTGTTCTCATTTCCATATATTTCTTGCCTCTACACTTTATTTACACACTTTGTACTTATTACTGCAGTGTAGCATTTTTCCCCACACATTAAGGTTCAGTTTATAACAGCTTTGTAGGTCACCACTGCTCCTCATTTTAACCATTTATGTGTATGTGATTAATAAACCTTTATTGATACAATTTGTGTATGTTAGAGTGCTATTCAGGGGATTCTTTTTTTCTGTGTTAGTTTTCATATATGTGTGTGTGTGTGTGTGTGTGTGTGTGTATATATGTATATATTTATGTATATATATTTGTGTGTGTGTGACCTTGGGCAAGTCACTTCATATCCTCTGTGCCTCAGGCACCAATGTCATAGATTGTAAGCTCTATGGGGCAGGGACTTGTGTCTGCAAAATGTCTCTGTAGCGCTACGTAAAACTAGCAGCGCTTTAAAAGAACATGCTGTTATTATTATTATATATAAATGTGTATGTATTTATTTATATAGCACTATTAATGTATATAGCGTTTCACAGTAGTAATACATGTGAAAATCCTATAAATAACAAATACAAATATCAGGTCATGGGAATAAGTGATTTGGACATAAAAGTAACATTTCGGAAGTGTGGACAACTAATACATCTTGTAGATTGCCTTTACAGTGTGATGTCATTGATTCAGTAGATTGTGTGCAGACCAGGACTGCAGTACAGTGTCACTCACATGGATGACTTGCGTGGTAGAAGCTCAAGAACAAGGATGTCAAACTCCAGTCCTCGAGGGCAGCAAACAGGCCAGGTTTTCAGGATATCCCTACTGAAAACCTGGCCTGTTTGGGACCCTCGAGGACTGGAGTTTGACATGCATGCTCTAGACGGAGCACAGCTGTGGGTGGGAGGTGGATTTGCTTTGCATCAAATGGTTTGGAGCAAGGTTTATTGTATGTATTATCATAATAACAATGCAATGCTTAACTTTTATTTCAGGAGGGATGACTGCAGAACAGAAGTGAATATTGAAGCCATGTGTTCCTTTTCTTGCAAAAGAGAAAATTTGAAGGACAGTTGAACAGAATGAAAATTACTACACAGAGACAGATAAGCAATGTGTATATTTCTCATTTACCATTTAGTATTTGTCGTTTTATTGACTCCACACAATCCAGCTGCTACGGGTTTCACATTGAACATTTTCATCTCTACTCTACCCCTTCCTGTGATCTGAACCATGCAAGTTTTCATTGATTCAATACATCATGAGTAGAGTGTGGCTACAGTATGAAGTAAAGACCCAAGGACCACATCTACTACCATTCATAACAAGAACATGTGCAGTAGCGCACAGCTGCAGTTCTATGTGATTGTTATGAAAGGTTGAGGTGGTTCAATTCTATGAATCTGGAGTGGGATGGATCCTGTTTGCATCACATGGTTTCATCTAGGCCAGTAGATTATATAACTCTCAGTACAGGTTACACATGGCATCAGTATTAGTGATGTAAAGAGGAGGAAAGCTTCAATGTGGAGTACAAAGCCAAGTAATGTTGAAGTTACTCCTTTTACCATTTACTTGGTCAGTCTGTACTGTCTACTCCCCACACAGCTGCTAAGGGTCTTCCATTTTAAATACTTTCACCTCCTATTCTGCACTGCTTTGCTGCCCATTATTTAGAAATGCGTTCCAGTCATGTTTACCACTCTGAATCTCTCTGCAGTCATTGATTCAGCACATCATGGGTAGAGCATGGCTACAGATACAGCAAGCTATTATTATTTTACCGGCTGATCACCCATAATATTGCATTAAAACATAGAATATCACTTAATTTCCAAAAGATTCAGTGATGCTGATAATGCAGAATCTCACAACATTTCCCATCATAATGCCATAATGCACCAGAGGAAGAAATAATCCTTGCTATATCTGTACATTGTGTGACGTATTACCTCCATGACCATTGATAGCAAGTACATCTTCTGTATAGAGCGGCTGTGTTATGATGCAGTTATTGATCATCATTGACATAATCACAAGAATCTTATGCAAAGGGAAATTGTCCGCAGCGAAGTGAGATGTGTGCCTGTTTTAAGTCCTCCAGCTTAACGCCCCTACACCTCCCACTACACAGACATACTTACTTATGCATACACTGACATCTGGCATACCTACACACACCCCAGGGCCACTTCCTTCCCCTGATGTCAGGGAGAGGATGGGCATGCAGAGTGCAGTAAGTCTCCACGTTACTCTGGCCAACAGTCTTGGCCTACCCCCAGCATCTGTCACCCACAACATCTGTTCCCTCCTTGTAAAGTGCTGAACTATCTCACCTGGGTCAGTGCTATAGCTGATCACAGTGCCCGATCATGATGTCACTGTGACAGGCAGCAGTGCAGATTGACCGGTCAATCAATGCAGTGCCGCACCATATGCACTAAATGAGATTTCCGTGCCCCCAGTCAGGTTACTCCCTGGGCAGTGACCCTGCTCACCCCCTCCCCTAGTTCCACCTCTGACCACAATTATCTCTCTTGGAGAGTGTAGCAAATTGGTGTTGGTGGAATCTCACCTCTGCCATGCATGGTCACAATCTGGGCACAGGACCCAAATAGTGGGCAATGTGGCACTTCTTACAGTAGAGAATAAGTAACTATATTCTTTACTTGTGTATTAAGGACCTTATTTGCATTAAAATTCAGTCCCCATGGGACCAAGACTTTCTGGCTTACTGAACAAAGTGGAATTATTTCGTAGAGGGTGGAGAATTGTATTTTATCTGAAATTACCCCCTCTGCACAAAATACAAACAATTATACACATACATGTACCTTGTGGAAGTTGTTGCCCTCTATCTTCCTGTGGTCTCTCCCTGTTTCTCACCGTGCCTCCTCCCATTTCCTTGCACCTCTGCGTCTCCGCATATATCCCTATACTCAGAGCCGGCTCCGGTCAGTGACATGGGATGCCCAAATATGAGCATATCCATACATGGGCATCCATGCCACTGACCGGAGCCCACTCTGTTGCGGATATGGAGAGAGACTGGGAGATTTACATCCCCTTATAATTCATATGGTGCATAGTACCGGCACGTATTGTTTTACCGTTACTGTGTACCTTCCTACTTTCACACTGGTACAGTATGTGCTGCAGTGGGACTGAGAGGGATATATTGGTAACACATAGTTATTGTTGGGGGAATTCAATCCATTTTGAAAATAGTAATGCAATGTTTTATACTTTTTTTTTTTTGCAGTAATGAAGAATGAAAAAGTTCTGTTAAAATTGAATTGGAGGTGAACTGGAATCATCATCAACTCTGCACCAGTGTGAATTGATGTTCTTTAATGTTCTGATAAGGTACATGCAACATCTCTTCCTCAACCCCTACACCACTCTCTGCCTCTTGCCTCTCTCTCTCCACCTCCCTGCTAAGCGTATTAACCCATCTAATGTAATCCACATTCCATGTCTCACTTTACTCTTCACTTCTCACGTGCCCTCTGGAATGTCTGCTCTCTGACTAACAAGGTCTATTTGTACATGACCTCTTCTGCTCTCATCATCCACCACTTCTCATTCCCCTCACCCCTGTCCTACTAGATACCTCAGCTTAATTGAACTCTCTCCTCTGACATCTACCCTTATCTCTAACCTCTCCTCACTTTCTGCTTAAACTAACTATCTTGTTAACTTTTACAATGCTATCATCTCCTCCTCCTCCCTCCTCCTCCCTCCTCCCTCCTCCATTATATATTTATATGCCCCTTCTAGGCTCTGACACACTCATCCCTCTAAGGCCATGATTATCATGGGCACATGCTTGGTCATCCACAGTGCGTGCGAGCGATGCAGAGCCGCCTCGGACCTCAGTGCAGGGATTGCTGCATACCCCAGCATCTGTCACCCACAAACAATACACACACTAATACTCCCCACAATACACACTATAATACCTCCTCAATACTAATCTCTCCAATAATATTATAGCTCCAAACACAATATACACAACACCCTTACACAAGATACACAATCTAGTACTCTCCTCTGCACCTCTACACACAATATAATACTCCCACACACACAATATACACACTACCCTCCTACCCCCATAAAATACAACCAATAATACACACACACTTTGTGGATGTTGGGACCAGCTCCCGGCATGCACCAGTGAAAGAGAGAGGCCAGCAGAAGCTCGGAAGAACTCCCTCTCTCCATCCGTGCCTCCCTCCGTTTCCCATCTTCTCCCTGTCTCTCTCCCTCCCTTTCCTTGCATCTCCCTGCGTCTTTACGTATACCCAGTCAGTGACGGCTCTGGTCACGTGATGCCTTAATATGGGCTTATCCATATATGTTCATCCACGTCACTAATGTGATGCCCGCACTGTTGCGGAGCTGGTACTTACGACGCGCACTTATTGTTTTATCAGTACTGCGTACCTGACTCTACCGGCCTACTTTCAACACTAGTACAATAAGTGCTTCACTACGAGTGAGTGGGGAATATTGGCATCACACAGTCACTGTTGAATATGCCATTCAATCCATTTTGAAAATAGTAATGCAATGTGGTTTTGTTTTGTTTGCTTTTTGCAGTAATGAAGAATGGATAAGTTATATTAAAATTAAATTGGAGGGGAACTGGATTCAGCATTTCATCATGAACTCTGCACTTGTGAGAATTTACCTTCTTGAATGCCCTGACAGGTACACGCAACTTTAAGACTATAATCTGCTGTGCAAGCTTTCGTGCTATACCTCCCCCTCAGGTTTTGATTTATACATTTGCTCCCTCAAGTCATGTCCTCTAATATTTGAAAGCTCTCTCCTAGCATTTTCTCTCTACCACAGAACGTCATCCCAATGTAACCTCTCTCTTGTTCTCTCTGCTTGCTGTTTCCTCACTCCTCTGTTAAACTTTTCTAATTTCTCTAACTTCCACACTCCTGCTTTTATCCACATGTTCTCTTTCCTTCCCCTACCTTTGCATGTGTCTACACACTGCACCATTTGTACAGACCTCTATTGCAGCTATTTCTGCACTGCTCAATGAAAAGCACTCTTTAATATCCTATTCTCTGTGCCCCCTCTCTCTGCGCCCCCTCTTTTGGCGCCTCCTCTCTCTGCGCCCCCTCTCTCTGCGCCTATCTGTCTCATTCTCTCTACGTCCCTCTCTCTCTACATAGAGCTATCTCTGTCTCTCTCTACACCTATCTCTGTGTCTCCTTCTATGTTTGCTGATGTGTGGGATATCTCTTATAATCTTGAACCTGCTCATATACACATCGGGCCTCCCTGCCTCTGCCTCCCTGCTAAGAGTGTTAACCTATCTAATGTAATCCACATTCCTTTCCTTACTTTTCTCTTCCCTTCTCCTGTGCCCTCTGGAATGTCCACTCTTACTAACAAGGGTCTAGTTGTACATGACCTCTTCTGCTCTCATCATTCACAATCAGTCATTCCCCTCACCCCATCTTACCTGTCCCACTGATTTTCCTCTGCTTAATTAAACTCTCCTCTGACATCTACTCTAACCTCTCTGCTCTCTCTCTCTCTTTCTGCTTAAACTGACAATCTTATTAACTCTTACAATGCTATCCTCTATATGCCCCTTCAAGCTCTGACACACTCGTCCCTCTAACCCACACCCTTGGCTAAATTCCCAAACATGTTCATCACACTTCCACTCGCTGTTCTTAATGCCTATGAAGGAAATCTCACACTTGATGTTTGATTTTTCTACAGTAAAAATGTCTCCAGTCCTGTATAAAGCTGCTCTCTGGGGCCAAACCACACTACTTTTTTTTCCATATTCATCAACACACAAATTTAATTTACGCTGTCTTTTTTCCCCTGTATTTGACTCCCTCCACTAACCTTCTTCTCACACTTGCCATCCTTCCTTCACTTCTCCTCAAGCATTTGACTACTTCAGAGGCAAGGTGGATGCCACCCACAAGGAGATTCCTTCTGTCCCTTCCCCCTTCTCTCCTTCTACCTAATTCTCCTTCTGCATTTGACTCCTTTTCTTCTCTTACAGAGCTGGAAGCTAATCATCTTCTCTTCTCCCTCTACCACATGCCCTCTAGATCGTATCCCCTCACACCTTACTGCATCTCTTAGTCCCCACTCTCACCCACATCTTCAATTCCTCCCTATTCTCTGGCTCTTTACCCTCTTACTTTAAGCCTGTAGTGGTCACCCTTTTCTCAGAAACAACCTACACCCTATACTAACCCTATACTAACTACCGCCCTGTATCCCTCCTGCTGTTTGTCTCCTAATTGCTAGAATGTCAACATTCTTAAATCACATTCCCTCCTGGATCCTTTACAACCTGCCTTTCGTACAGCTCGTTCTACAGACTGTGCTTAAAGCAAATTCCCAAGGTCACTTTTCCCTACTAATCCTACTTGATCTATCTGCTGCGTTTGATGCTCTCAATCACTCTCCTCCTTCATATTCTAAACTCTCTCTTGGTATCCGTAACACAGTTCTATCCTGGTTTTCATCATAACTTTCCTGTCACACATTCTCCATCTCTGTTGCTAACATGTCTTCGTCTTCTATTGATCTGTCTGTGGGTATACATCAGGGCTCTGTTCTGAGATCTCTCTTTCTCTCTACATACTATCATTTGGTGACCTCATCAACTCTTTGTGACAATCCTATAAATAACAAATACAAATATCAGGTCATGGGAATAAGTGATTTGGACATAAAAGTAACATTTCGGAAGTGTGGACAACTAATACATCTTGTAGATTGCCTTTACAGTGTGATGTCATTGATTCAGTAGATTGTGTGCAGACCAGGACTGCAGTACAGTGTCACTCACATGGATGACTTGCGTGGTAGAAGCTCAAGAACAAGGATGTCAAACTCCAGTCCTCGAGGGCAGCAAACAGGCCAGGTTTTCAGGATATCCCTACTGAAAACCTGGCCTGTTTGGGACCCTCGAGGACTGGAGTTTGACATGCATGCTCTAGAAGGAGCACAGCTGTGGGTGGGAGGTGGATTTGCTTTGCATCAAATGGTTTGGAGCAAGGTTTATTGTATGTATTATCATAATAACAATGCAATGCTTAACTTTTATTTCAGGAGGGATGACTGCAGAACAGAAGTGAATATTGAAGCCATGTGTTCCTTTTCTTGCAAAAGAGAAAATTTGAAGGACAGTTGAAGAGAAGGAAAATTACTACACAGAGACAGATAAGCAATGTGTATATTTCTCATTTACCATTTAGTATTTGTCGTTTTATTGACTCCACACAATCCGGCTGCTACGGCTTTCACATTGAATATTTTCATCTCTACTCTACCCCTTCCTGTGATCTGAACCATGCAAGTTTTCGTTGATTCAATACATCATGAGTAGAGGGTGGCTACAGTATGAAGTAAAGACCCAAGGACCACATCTACTACCATTCATAACAAGAACATGTGCAGTAGCGCACAGCTGCAGTTCTATGTGATTGTTATGAAAGGTTGAGGTGGTTCAATTCTATGAATCTGGAGTGGGATGGATCCTGTTTGCATCATATGGTTTCATCTAGGCCAGTAGATTATATAACTCTCAGTACAGGTTACACATGGCATCAGTATTAGTGATTTAAAGAGGAGGAAAGCTTCAATGTGGAGAACAAAGCCAAGTAATGTTGAAGTTACTCCTTTTACCATTTACTTGGTCAGTCTGTACTGTCTACTCTCCACACAGCTGCTAAGGATCTTCCATTTTAAATACTTTCACCTCCTATTCTGCACTGCTTTGCTGCCCATTATTCAGAGATGCGTTCCAGTCATGTTTAGCACTCTGAATCTCTCTGCAGTCATTGGTTCAGCACATCATGGGTAGAGCATGGCTACAGATACAGCAAGCTATTATTATTTTACCGGCTGATCACCCATAATATTGCATTAAAACATAGAATATCACTTAATTTCCAAAAGATTCAGTGATGCTGATAATGCAGAATCTCACAACATTTCCCATCATAATGCCATAATGCACAAGTGGGAGAAATAATCCTTGCTATATCTGTACATTGTGTGACATATTACCTCAATGACCAATGAGAGCAAGTACATCTTCTGTATAGAGCGGCTGTGTTATGATGCAGTTATTGATCATCATTGACATAATCACAAGAATCTTATGCAAAGGGAAATTGTCCGCAGCGAAGTGAGATTTCAGCCCCCAAACGTCTGTAATATTAATGCAATGTCTTACTTTTGTTGCAGTGAACACTGAAGAGACGGATCTACTACAACACTGTACAGGATGAGCATACGCTACAAGCAGCAAAATGATCTTGCAGTTGACAGTATGTTGTTCTGGTAATGTGCACAATTATTATTTATGGGCTACACACCACAGTGCTGGACATATTCTGTTAACTTCAACTCTACTCCTAACATGGAGATGTCTTCCTGGTGTTACTGATTCAGTACATCATATGCACAGTGTGGTTATGATATGATGGATTGATTTAATGAACCCACCAACCAATGATGACATCTGCATCATCTTCTGTAAAGTGCAGCTACAGCATGATATTATCAGCATTTGGTGCGGTATAATCAGAGGTATCTATGTGCTTTTGTGCCTGTTTTAAGTCCTCCAGCTTAACGCCCCTACACCTCCCACTACACAGGCATACTTACTTATGCATACACTGACATCTGGCATACCTACACACACCCCAGGGCCACTTCCTTCCCCTGATGTCAGGGAGAGGATGGGCATGCAGAGTGCAGTAAGTCTCCACGTTACTCTGGCCAACAGTCTTGGCCTACCTCCAGCATCTGTCACCCACAACATCTGTCCCTCCTTGTAAAGTGCTGAACTATCTCACCTGGGTCAGTGCTATAGCTGATCACAGTGCCCGATCAGGATGTCACTGTGACAGGCAGCAGTGCAGATTGACCGGTCAATCAATGCAGTGCCGCAACATATGCACTAAATGAGATTTCCGTGCCCCCAGTCAGGTTACTCCCTGGGCAGTGACCCTGCTCACACCCTCCCCTAGTTCCACCTCTGATCACAATTATCTCTCTTGGAGAGTGTAGCAAATTGGAGTTGGGGGAATCTCACATCTGCCATGCATGGTCACAATCTGGGCACAGGACCCAAATAGTGGGCAATGTGGCACTTCTTACAGTAGAGAATAAGTAACTTTATTCTTTACTTGTGTATTAAGGACCTTATTTGCATTAAATTCAGTCCACATGGGACCAAGACTTTCTGGCTTACTGAACAAAGTGGAATTGTTTCGTAGAGGGTGGAGAATTGTATTTTATCTGAAATTACCCCCTCTGCACAAAATACAAACAATTATACCCATACAAGTACCTTGTGGAAGTTGTTGCCCTCTATCTTCCTGTGGTCTCTCCCTGTTTCTCACCGTGCCTCCTCCCATTTCCTTGCACCTGTGCGTCTCCGCATATATCCCTATACTCAGAGCCGGCTCCGGTCAGTGACATGGGATGCCCAAATATGAGCATACCCATATATGGGCATCCATGCCACTGACCGGAGCCCGCTCTGTTGCGGATATGGAGAGAGACTGGGAGATTTACATCCCCTTATAATTCATATGGTGCATAGTACCGGCACGTATTGTTTTACCGGTACTGTGTACCTTCCTACTTTCACACTGGTACAGTATATGCTGCAGTGGGACTGAGAGGGATATATTGGTAACACATAGTCATTGTTGGGGGAATTCAATCCATTTTGAAAATAGTAATGAAATGTTTTTTACTTTTCTTTTTTTTCAGTAATGAAGAATGAAACATTTCTGTTAAAATTGAATTGGAGGTGAACTGGATTCATCATCAACTCTGCACCAGTGTGAATTGATGTTCTTTAATGTTCTGATAAGGTACATGCAACATCTCTTCCTCAACCCCTGCACCACTCTCTGCCTCTTGCCTCTCTCTCTCCACCTCCCTGCTAAGCGTATTAACCCATCTAATGTAATCCACATTCCATGTCTCACTTTACTCTTCACTTCTCACGTGCCCTCTGGAATGACTGCTCTCTGACTAACAAGGTCTATTTGTACATGACCTCTTCTGCTCTCATCATCCACCACCTCTCATTCCCCTCACCCCTGTCCTACTCGATACCTCAGCTTAATTGAACTCTCTCCTCTGACATCTACCCTTATCTCTAACCTCTCCTCACTTTCTGCTTAAACTAACTATCTTGTTAACTTTTACAATGCTATCATCTCCTCCTCCTCCCTCCTCCTCCTCCCTCCTCCTCCTCCCTCCTCCATCATATATATGCCCCTTCTAGGCTCTGACACACTCATCCCTCTAAGGCCATGATTATCATGGGCACATGCTTGGTCATCCACAGTGTGTGCGAGCGATGCAGAGCCGCCTCGGACCTCAGTGCAGGGATTGCTGCATACCCCCAGCATCTGTCACCCACAAACAATACACACACTAATACTCCCCACAATACACACTATAATACCTCCTCAATACTAATCTCCCCAATAATATTATAGCTCCAAACACAATATACACAACACCCTTACACAAGATACACAATCTAGTACTCTCCTCTGCACCTCTACACACAATATAATACTCCCACACACACAATATACACACTACCCTCCTACCCCCATAAAATACAACCAATAATACACACACACTTTGTGGATGTTGGGACCAGCTCCCGGCATGCACCAGTGAAAGAGAGAGGCCCGCAGAAGCTCGGAAGAACTCCCTCCATCCGTGCCTTCCTCCGTTTCACATCTTCTCCCTGTCTCTCTCCCTCCCTTTCCTTGCATCTCCCTGCGTCTTTACGTATACCCAGTCAGTGACGGCTCTGGTCACGTGATGCCTTAATATGGGCTTATCCATATATGTTCATCCACGTCACTAATGTGATGCCTGCACTGTTGCGGAGCTGGTACTTACGACGGGCACTTATTGTTTTATCAGTACTGCGTACCTGACTCTACCGGCCTACTTTCAACACTAGTACAATATGTGCTTCACTACGAGTGAGTGGGGAATATTGGCATCACACAGTCACTGTTGAATATGCCATTCAATCCATTTTGAAAATAGTAATGCAATGTGGTTTGGTTTTGTTTGCTTTTTGCAGTAATGAAGAATGGAAAAGTTATATTAAAATTAAATTGGAGGGGGACTAGATTCAGCATTTCATCATGAACTCTGCACTTGTGAGAATTTAACTTCTTGAATACCCTGACAGGTACACGCAACATTAAGACTATAATCTGCTGTGCAAGCTTTCGTGCTATACCTCCCCCTCAGGTTTTGATTTATACATTTGCTCCCTCAATTCATGTCCTCTAATATTTGAAAGCTCTCTCCTAGCATTTTCTCTTTACCACAGAACGTCATCCCAATGTAACCTCTCTCTTGTTCTTTCTGCTTGCTGTTTCCTCACTCCTCTGTTAAACTTTTCTAATTTCTCTAACTTCCACACTCCTGCTTTTATCCACATGTTCTCCTCTTTCCTTCCCCTACCTTTGCATGTGTCTACACACTGCACCATTTGTACAGACCTCTATTGCAGCTATTTCTGCACTGCTCAATGAAAAGCACTCTTTAATATCCTATTCTCTGGGCCCCCTCTCTCTGCGCCCCCTCTTTTGGCGCCTCCTCTCTCTGCGCCCCCTCTCTCTGCGCCTATCTGTCTCATTCTCTCTACGTCCCTCTCTCTCTACATAGAGCTATCTCTGTCTCTCTCTACACCTATCTCTGTGTCTCCTTCTATGTTTGCTGATGTGTGGGATATCTCTTATAATCTTGAACCTGCTCATATACACATCGGGCCTCCCTGCTAAGAGTGTTAACCTATCTAATGTAATCCACATTCCTTTCCTTACTTTTCTCTTCCCTTCTCCTATGCCATCTGGAATGTCCGTTCTCTGACTAACAAGGCTCTAGTTGTACATGACCTCTTCTGCTCTCATCATTCACAATCAGTCATTCCCCTCACCCCATCTTACCTGTCCCACTGATTTGCCTCTGCTTAATTAAACTCTCCTCTGACATCTACTCTAACCTCTCTGCTCTCTCTCTCTTTCCGCTTAAACTAACAATCTTATTAACTCTTACAATGCTATCCTCCTATCTATATGCCCCCTCTAGGCTCTGACACACTTGTCCCTCTAGCCCACACCCTTGGCTAAATTCCCAAACATGTTCATCACACTTCCACTCGCTGTTCTTAATGCCTATGAAGGAAATCACACAATTGATATTTGATTTTTCTACAGTAAAAATGTCTCCAGTCCTGTATAAAGCTGCTCTCTGTGGCCAAACCACACTACTTTTTTTTCACATTCATCAACACTCAAATTTAATTTACGCTGTCTTTTTTTCCCTGTATTTGACTCCCTCCACTAACCTTCTCCTCACACTTGCCATCCTTCCTTCACTTCTCCTCAAGCATTTGACTACTTCAGAGGCAAGGTGGATGCCACCCACAAGGAGATTCCTTCTGTCCCTTCCCCCTTCTCTCCTTCTACCTAATTCTCCTTCTGCATTTGACTCCTTTTCTTCTCTTACAGAGCTGGAAGCTAATCATCTTCTCTTCTCCCTCTACCACATGCCCTCTAGATCGTATCCCCTCACACCTTACTGCATCTCTTAGTCCCCACTCTCACCCACATCTTCAATTCCTCCCTATTCTCTGGCTCTTTACCCTCTTACTTTAAGCCTGTAGTGGTCACCCTTTTCTCAGAAACAACCTACACCCTATGTGCCTTACTAACTACCGCCCTGTATCCCTCCTGCTGTTTGTCTCCTAATTGCTAGAATGTCAACATTCTTAAATCACATTCCCTCCTGGATCCTTTACAACCTGCCTTTCGTACAGCTCGTTCTACAGACTGTGCTTAAAGCAAATTCCCAAGGTCACTTTTCCCTACTAATCCTACTTGATCTATCTGCTGCGTTTGATGCTCTCAATCACTCTCCTCCTTCATATTCTAAACTCTCTCTTGGTATCCGTAACACAGTTCTATCCTGGTTTTCATCATAACTTTCCTGTCACACATTCTCCATCTCTGTTGCTAACATGTCTTCGTCTTCTATTGATCTGTCTGTGGGTATACATCAGGGCTCTGTTCTGAGATCTCTCTTTCTCTCTACATACTATCATTTGGTGACCTCATCAACTCTTTGTGACAATCCTATAAATAACAAATACAAATATCAGGTCATGGGAATAAGTGATTTGGACATAAAAGTAACATTTCGGAAGTGTGGACAACTAATACATCTTGTAGATTGCCTTTACAGTGTGATGTCATTGATTCAGTAGATTGTGTGCAGACCAGGACTGCAGTACAGTGTCACTCACATGGATGACTTGCGTGGTAGAAGCTCAAGAACAAGGATGTCAAACTCCAGCAAGTACATCTTCTGTATAGAGCGGCTGTGTTATGATGCAGTTATTGATCATCATTGACATAATCACAAGAATCTTATGCAAAGGGAAATTGTCCGCAGCGAAGTGAGATTTCAGCCCCCAAACGTCTGTAATATTAATGCAATGTCTTACTTTTGTTGCAGTGAACACTGAAGAGACGGATCTACTACAACACTGTACAGGATGAGCATACGCTACAAGCAGCAAAATGATCTTGCAGTTGACAGTATGTTGTTCTGGTAATGTGCACAATTATTATTTATGGGCTACACACCACAGTGCTGGACATATTCTGTTAACTTCAACTCTACTCCTAACATGGAGATGTCTTCCTGGTGTTACTGATTCAGTACATCATATGCACAGTGTGGTTATGATATGATGGATTGATTTAATGAACCCACCAACCAATGATGACATCTGCATCATCTTCTGTAAAGTGCAGCTACAGCATGATATTATCAGCATTTGGTGCGGTATAATCAGAGGTATCTATGTGCTTTTGTGCCTGTTTTAAGTCCTCCAGCTTAACGCCCCTACACCTCCCACTACACAGGCATACTTACTTATGCATACACTGACATCTGGCATACCTACACACACCCCAGGGCCACTTCCTTCCCCTGATGTCAGGGAGAGGATGGGCATGCAGAGTGCAGTAAGTCTCCACGTTACTCTGGCCAACAGTCTTGGCCTACCTCCAGCATCTGTCACCCACAACATCTGTTCCCTCCTTGTAAAGTGCTGAACTATCTCACCTGGGTCAGTGCTATAGCTGATCACAGTGCCCGATCAGGATGTCACTGTGACAGGCAGCAGTGCAGATTGACCGGTCAATCAATGCAGTGCCGCAACATATGCACTAAATGAGATTTCCGTGCCCCCAGTCAGGTTACTCCCTGGGCAGTGACCCTGCTCACACCCTCCCCTAGTTCCACCTCTGATCACAATTATCTCTCTTGGAGAGTGTAGCAAATTGGAGTTGGGGGAATCTCACCTCTGCCATGCATGGTCACAATCTGGGCACAGGACCCAAATAGTGGGCAATGTGGCACTTCTTACAGTAGAGAATAAGTAACTTTATTCTTTACTTGTGTATTAAGGACCTTATTTGCATTAAATTCAGTCCACATGGGACCAAGACTTTCTGGCTTACTGAACAAAGTGGAATTGTTTCGTAGAGGGTGGAGAATTGTATTTTATGTGAAATTACCCCCTCTGCACAAAATACAAACAATTATACCCATACAAGTACCTTGTGGAAGTTGTTGCCCTCTATCTTCCTGTGGTCTCTCCCTGTTTCTCACCGTGCCTCCTCCCATTTCCTTGCACCTCTGCGTCTCCGCATATATCCCTATACTCAGAGCCGGCTCCGGTCAGTGACATGGGATGCCCAAATATGAGCATACCCATATATGGGCATCCATGCCACTGACCGGAGCCCGCTCTGTTGCGGATATGGAGAGAGACTGGGAGATTTACATCCCCTTATAATTCATATGGTGCATAGTACCGGCACGTATTGTTTTACCGGTACTGTGTACCTTCCTACTTTCACACTGGTACAGTATATGCTGCAGTGGGACTGAGAGGGATATATTGGTAACACATAGTCATTGTTGGGGGAATTCAATCCATTTTGAAAATAGTAATGAAATGTTTTTTACTTTTCTTTTTTTTCAGTAATGAAGAATGAAACATTTCTGTTAAAATTGAATTGGAGGTGAACTGGATTCATCATCAACTCTGCACCAGTGTGAATTGATGTTCTTTAATGTTCTGATAAGGTACATGCAACATCTCTTCCTCAACCCCTGCACCACTCTCTGCCTCTTGCCTCTCTCTCTCCACCTCCCTGCTAAGCGTATTAACCCATCTAATGTAATCCACATTCCATGTCTCACTTTACTCTTCACTTCTCACGTGCCCTCTGGAATGACTGCTCTCTGACTAACAAGGTCTATTTGTACATGACCTCTTCTGCTCTCATCATCCACCACCTCTCATTCCCCTCACCCCTGTCCTACTCGATACCTCAGCTTAATTGAACTCTCTCCTCTGACATCTACCCTTATCTCTAACCTCTCCTCACTTTCTGCTTAAACTAACTATCTTGTTAACTTTTACAATGCTATCATCTCCTCCTCCTCCCTCCTCCTCCTCCCTCCTCCATCATATATATGCCCCTTCTAGGCTCTGACACACTCATCCCTCTAAGGCCATGATTATCATGGGCACATGCTTGGTCATCCACAGTGTGTGCGAGCGATGCAGAGCCGCCTCGGACCTCAGTGCAGGGATTGCTGCATACCCCCAGCATCTGTCACCCACAAACAATACACACACTAATACTCCCCACAATACACACTATAATACCTCCTCAATACTAATCTCCCCAATAATATTATAGCTCCAAACACAATATACACAACACCCTTACACAAGATACACAATCTAGTACTCTCCTCTGCACCTCTACACACAATATAATACTCCCACACACACAATATACACACTACCCTCCTACCCCCATAAAATACAACCAATAATACACACACACTTTGTGGATGTTGGGACCAGCTCCCGGCATGCACCAGTGAAAGAGAGAGGCCCGCAGAAGCTCGGAAGAACTCCCTCCATCCGTGCCTTCCTCCGTTTCACATCTTCTCCCTGTCTCTCTCCCTCCCTTTCCTTGCATCTCCCTGCGTCTTTACGTATACCCAGTCAGTGACGGCTCTGGTCACGTGATGCCTTAATATGGGCTTATCCATATATGTTCATCCACGTCACTAATGTGATGCCCGCACTGTTGCGGAGCTGGTACTTACGACGGACACTTATTGTTTTATCAGTACTGCGTACCTGACTCTACCGGCCTACTTTCAACACTAGTACAATATGTGCTTCACTACGAGTGAGTGGGGAATATTGGCATCACACAGTCACTGTTGAATATGCCATTCAATCCATTTTGAAAATAGTAATGCAATGTGGTTTTGTTTTGTTTGCTTTTTGCAGTAATGAAGAATGGAAAAGTTATATTAAAATTAAATTGGAGGGGGACTAGATTCAGCATTTCATCATGAACTCTGCACTTGTGAGAATTTAACTTCTTGAATACCCTGACAGGTACACGCAACATTAAGACTATAATCTGCTGTGCAAGCTTTCGTGCTATACCTCCCCCTCAGGTTTTGATTTATACATTTGCTCCCTCAATTCATGTCCTCTAATATTTGAAAGCTCTCTCCTAGCATTTTCTCTTTACCACAGAACGTCATCCCAATGTAACCTCTCTCTTGTTCTTTCTGCTTGCTGTTTCCTCACTCCTCTGTTAAACTTTTCTAATTTCTCTAACTTCCACACTCCTGCTTTTATCCACATGTTCTCCTCTTTCCTTCCCCTACCTTTGCATGTGTCTACACACTGCACCATTTGTACAGACCTCTATTGCAGCTATTTCTGCACTGCTCAATGAAAAGCACTCTTTAATATCCTATTCTCTGTGCCCCCTCTCTCTGCGCCCCCTCTTTTGGCGCCTCCTCTCTCTGCGCCCCCTCTCTCTGCGCCTATCTGTCTCATTCTCTCTACGTCCCTCTCTCTCTACATAGAGCTATCTCTGTCTCTCTCTACACCTATCTCTGTGTCTCCTTCTATGTTTGCTGATGTGTGGGATATCTCTTATAATCTTGAACCTGCTCATATACACATCGGGCCTCCCCGCCTCTGCCTCCCTGCTAAGAGTGTTAACCTATCTAATGTAATCCACATTCCTTTCCTTACTTTTCTCTTCCCTTCTCCTATGCCATCTGGAATGTCCGTTCTCTGACTAACAAGGCTCTAGTTGTACATGACCTCTTCTGCTCTCATCATTCACAATCAGTCATTCCCCTCACCCCATCTTACCTGTCCCACTGATTTGCCTCTGCTTAATTAAACTCTCCTCTGACATCTACTCTAACCTCTCTGCTCTCTCTCTCTTTCCGCTTAAACTAACAATCTTATTAACTCTTACAATGCTATCCTCCTATCTATATGCCCCCTCTAGTCTCTGACACACTTGTCCCTCTAGCCCACACCCTTGGCTAAATTCCCAAACATGTTCATCACACTTCCACTCGCTGTTCTTAATGCCTATGAAGGAAATCACACAATTGATATTTGATTTTTCTACAGTAAAAATGTCTCCAGTCCTGTATAAAGCTGCTCTCTGGGGCCAAACCACACTACTTTTTTTTCACATTCATCAACACTCAAATTTAATTTACGCTGTCTTTTTTTCCCTGTATTTGACTCCCTCCACTAACCTTCTCCTCACACTTGCCATCCTTCCTTCACTTCTCCTCAAGCATTTGACTACTTCAGAGGCAAGGTGGATGCCACCCACAAGGAGATTCCTTCTGTCCCTTCCCCCTTCTCTCCTTCTACCTAATTCTCCTTCTGCATTTGACTCCTTTTCTTCTCTTACAGAGCTGGAAGCTAATCATCTTCTCTTCTCCCTCTACCACATGCCCTCTAGATCGTATCCCCTCACACCTTACTGCATCTCTTAGTCCCCACTCTCACCCACATCTTCAATTCCTCCCTATTCTCTGGCTCTTTACCCTCTTACTTTAAGCCTGTAGTGGTCACCCTTTTCTCAGAAACAACCTACACCCTATGTGCCTTACTAACTACCGCCCTGTATCCCTCCTGCTGTTTGTCTCCTAATTGCTAGAATGTCAACATTCTTAAATCACATTCCCTCCTGGATCCTTTACAACCTGCCTTTCGTACAGCTCGTTCTACAGACTGTGCTTAAAGCAAATTCCCAAGGTCACTTTTCCCTACTAATCCTACTTGATCTATCTGCTGCGTTTGATGCTCTCAATCACTCTCCTCCTTCATATTCTAAACTCTCTCTTGGTATCCGTAACACAGTTCTATCCTGGTTTTCATCATAACTTTCCTGTCACACATTCTCCATCTCTGTTGCTAACATGTCTTCGTCTTCTATTGATCTGTCTGTGGGTATACATCAGGGCTCTGTTCTGAGATCTCTCTTTCTCTCTACATACTATCATTTGGTGACCTCATCAACTCTTTGTGACAATCCTATAAATAACAAATACAAATATCAGGTCATGGGAATAAGTGATTTGGACATAAAAGTAACATTTCGGAAGTGTGGACAACTAATACATCTTGTAGATTGCCTTTACAGTGTGATGTCATTGATTCAGTAGATTGTGTGCAGACCAGGACTGCAGTACAGTGTCACTCACATGGATGACTTGCGTGGTAGAAGCTCAAGAACAAGGATGTCAAACTCCAGTCCTCGAGGGCAGCAAACAGGCCAGGTTTTCAGGATATCCCTACTGAAAACCTGGCCTGTTTGGGACCCTCGAGGACTGGAGTTTGACATGCATGCTCTAGAAGGAGCACAGCTGTGGGTGGGAGGTGGATTTGCTTTGCATCAAATGGTTTGGAGCAAGGTTTATTGTATGTATTATCATAATAACAATGCAATGCTTAACTTTTATTTCAGGAGGGATGACTGCAGAACAGAAGTGAATATTGAAGCCATGTGTTCCTTTTCTTGCAAAAGAGAAAATTTGAAGGACAGTTGAAGAGAAGGAAAATTACTACACAGAGACAGATAAGCAATGTGTATATTTCTCATTTACCATTTAGTATTTGTCGTTTTATTGACTCCACACAATCCGGCTGCTACGGGTTTCACATTGAATATTTTCATCTCTACTCTACCCCTTCCTGTGATCTGAACCATGCAAGTTTTCGTTGATTCAATACATCATGAGTAGAGGGTGGCTACAGTATGAAGTAAAGACCCAAGGACCACATCTACTACCATTCATAACAAGAACATGTGCAGTAGCGCACAGCTGCAGTTCTATGTGATTGTTATGAAAGGTTGAGGTGGTTCAATTCTATGAATCTGGAGTGGGATGGATCCTGTTTGCATCATATGGTTTCATCTAGGCCAGTAGATTATATAACTCTCAGTACAGGTTACACATGGCATCAGTATTAGTGATTTAAAGAGGAGGAAAGCTTCAATGTGGAGAACAAAGCCAAGTAATGTTGAAGTTACTCCTTTTACCATTTACTTGGTCAGTCTGTACTGTCTACTCTCCACACAGCTGCTAAGGATCTTCCATTTTAAATACTTTCACCTCCTATTCTGCACTGCTTTGCTGCCCATTATTCAGAGATGCGTTCCAGTCATGTTTAGCACTCTGAATCTCTCTGCAGTCATTGGTTCAGCACATCATGGGTAGAGCATGGCTACAGATACAGCAAGCTATTATTATTTTACCGGCTGATCACCCATAATATTGCATTAAAACATAGAATATCACTTAATTTCCAAAAGATTCAGTGATGCTGATAATGCAGAATCTCACAACATTTCCCATCATAATGCCATAATGCACAAGTGGGAGAAATAATCCTTGCTATATCTGTACATTGTGTGACGTATTACCTCAATGACCAATGAGAGCAAGTACATCTTCTGTATAGAGCGGCTGTGTTATGATGCAGTTATTGATCATCATTGACATAATCACAAGAATCTTATGCAAAGGGAAATTGTCCGCAGCGAAGTGAGATTTCAGCCCCCAAACGTCTGTAATATTAATGCAATGTCTTACTTTTGTTGCAGTGAACACTGAAGAGACGGATCTACTACAACACTGTACAGGATGAGCATACGCTACAAGCAGCAAAATGATCTTGCAGTTGACAGTATGTTATTCTGGTAATGTGCACAATTATTATTTATGGGCTACACACCACAGTGCTGGACATATTCTGTTAACTTCAACTCTACTCCTAACATGGAGATGTCTTCCTGGTGTTACTGATTCAGTACATCATATGCACAGTGTGGTTATGATATGATGGATTGATTTAATGAACCCACCAACCAATGATGACATCTGCATCATCTTCTGTAAAGTGCAGCTACAGCATGATATTATCAGCATTTGGTGCGGTATAATCAGAGGTATCTATGTGCTTTTGTGCCTGTTTTAAGTCCTCCAGCTTAACGCCCCTACACCTCCCACTACACAGGCATACTTACTTATGCATACACTGACATCTGGCATACCTACACACACCCCAGGGCCACTTCCTTCCCCTGATGTCAGGGAGAGGATGGGCATGCAGAGTGCAGTAAGTCTCCACGTTACTCTGGCCAACAGTCTTGGCCTACCCCCAGCATCTGTCACCCACAACATCTGTTCCCTCCTTGTAAAGTGCTGAACTATCTCACCTGGGTCAGTGCTATAGCTGATCACAGTGCCCGATCAGGATGTCACTGTGACAGGCAGCAGTGCAGATTGACCGGTCAATCAATGCAGTGCCGCAACATATGCACTAAATGAGATTTCCGTGCCCCCAGTCAGGTTACTCCCTGGGCAGTGACCCTGCTCACACCCTCCCCTAGTTCCACCTCTGATCACAATTATCTCTCTTGGAGAGTGTAGCAAATTGGAGTTGGGGGAATCTCACCTCTGCCATGCATGGTCACAATCTGGGCACAGGACCCAAATAGTGGGCAATGTGGCACTTCTTACAGTAGAGAATAAGTAACTTTATTCTTTACTTGTGTATTAAGGACCTTATTTGCATTAAATTCAGTCCACATGGGACCAAGACTTTCTGGCTTACTGAACAAAGTGGAATTGTTTCGTAGAGGGTGGAGAATTGTATTTTATCTGAAATTACCCCCTCTGCACAAAATACAAACAATTATACCCATACAAGTACCTTGTGGAAGTTGTTGCCCTCTATCTTCCTGTGGTCTCTCCCTGTTTCTCACCGTGCCTCCTCCCATTTCCTTGCACCTCTGCGTCTCCGCATATATCCCTATACTCAGAGCCGGCTCAGGTCAGTGACATGGGATGCCCAAATATGAGCATACCCATATATGGGCATCCATGCCACTGACCGGAGCCCGCTCTGTTGCGGATATGGAGAGAGACTGGGAGATTTACATCCCCTTATAATTCATATGGTGCATAGTACCGGCACGTATTGTTTTACCGGTACTGTGTACCTTCCTACTTTCACACTGGTACAGTATATGCTGCAGTGGGACTGAGAGGGATATATTGGTAACACATAGTCATTGTTGGGGGAATTCAATCCATTTTGAAAATAGTAATGAAATGTTTTTTACTTTTCTTTTTTTTCAGTAATGAAGAATGAAACATTTCTGTTAAAATTGAATTGGAGGTGAACTGGATTCATCATCAACTCTGCACCAGTGTGAATTGATGTTCTTTAATGTTCTGATAAGGTACATGCAACATCTCTTCCTCAACCCCTGCACCACTCTCTGCCTCTTGCCTCTCTCTCTCCACCTCCCTGCTAAGCGTATTAACCCATCTAATGTAATCCACATTCCATGTCTCACTTTACTCTTCACTTCTCACGTGCCCTCTGGAATGACTGCTCTCTGACTAACAAGGTCTATTTGTACATGACCTCTTCTGCTCTCATCATCCACCACCTCTCATTCCCCTCACCCCTGTCCTACTCGATACCTCAGCTTAATTGAACTCTCTCCTCTGACATCTACCCTTATCTCTAACCTCTCCTCACTTTCTGCTTAAACTAACTATCTTGTTAACTTTTACAATGCTATCATCTCCTCCTCCTCCCTCCTCCATCATATATATGCCCCTTCTAGGCTCTGACACACTCATCCCTCTAAGGCCATGATTATCATGGGCACATGCTTGGTCATCCACAGTGTGTGCGAGCGATGCAGAGCCGCCTCGGACCTCAGTGCAGGGATTGCTGCATACCCCCAGCATCTGTCACCCACAAACAATACACACACTAATACTCCCCACAATACACACTATAATACCTCCTCAATACTAATCTCCCCAATAATATTATAGCTCCAAACACAATATACACAACACCCTTACACAAGATACACAATCTAGTACTCTCCTCTGCACCTCTACACACAATATAATACTCCCACACACACAATATACACACTACCCTCCTACCCCCATAAAATACAACCAATAATACACACACACTTTGTGGATGTTGGGACCAGCTCCCGGCATGCACCAGTGAAAGAGAGAGGCCCGCAGAAGCTCGGAAGAACTCCCTCCATCCGTGCCTTCCTCCGTTTCACATCTTCTCCCTGTCTCTCTCCCTCCCTTTCCTTGCATCTCCCTGCGTCTTTACGTATACCCAGTCAGTGACGGCTCTGGTCACGTGATGCCTTAATATGGGCTTATCCATATATGTTCATCCACGTCACTAATGTGATGCCCGCACTGTTGCGGAGCTGGTACTTACGACGGGCACTTATTGTTTTATCAGTACTGCGTACCTGACTCTACCGGCCTACTTTCAACACTAGTACAATATGTGCTTCACTACGAGTGAGTGGGGAATATTGGCATCACACAGTCACTGTTGAATATGCCATTCAATCCATTTTGAAAATAGTAATGCAATGTGGTTTTGTTTTGTTTGCTTTTTGCAGTAATGAAGAATGGAAAAGTTATATTAAAATTAAATTGGAGGGGGACTAGATTCAGCATTTCATCATGAACTCTGCACTTGTGAGAATTTAACTTCTTGAATACCCTGACAGGTACACGCAACATTAAGACTATAATCTGCTGTGCAAGCTTTCGTGCTATACCTCCCCCTCAGGTTTTGATTTATACATTTGCTCCCTCAATTCATGTCCTCTAATATTTGAAAGCTCTCTCCTAGCATTTTCTCTTTACCACAGAACGTCATCCCAATGTAACCTCTCTCTTGTTCTTTCTGCTTGCTGTTTCCTCACTCCTCTGTTAAACTTTTCTAATTTCTCTAACTTCCACACTCCTGCTTTTATCCACACGTTCTCCTCTTTCCTTCCCCTACCTTTGCATGTGTCTACACACTGCACCATTTGTACAGACCTCTATTGCAGCTATTTCTGCACTGCTCAATGAAAAGCACTCTTTAATATCCTATTCTCTGTGCCCCCTCTCTCTGCGCCCCCTCTTTTGGCGCCTCCTCTCTCTGCGCCCCCTCTCTCTGCGCCTATCTGTCTCATTCTCTCTACGTCCCTCTCTTTCTACATAGAGCTATCTCTGTCTCTCTCTACACCTATCTCTGTGTCTCCTTCTATGTTTGCTGATGTGTGGGATATCTCTTATAATCTTGAACCTGCTCATATACACATCGGGCCTCCCTGCCTCTGCCTCCCTGCTAAGAGTGTTAACCTATCTAATGTAATCCACATTCCTTTCCTTACTTTTCTCTTCCCTTCTCCTATGCCATCTGGAATGTCCGTTCTCTGACTAACAAGGCTCTAGTTGTACATGACCTCTTCTGCTCTCATCATTCACAATCAGTCATTCCCCTCACCCCATCTTACCTGTCCCACTGATTTGCCTCTGCTTAATTAAACTCTCCTCTGACATCTACTCTAACCTCTCTGCTCTCTCTCTCTTTCCGCTTAAACTAACAATCTTATTAACTCTTACAATGCTATCCTCCTATCTATATGCCCCCTCTAGGCTCTGACACACTTGTCCCTCTAGCCCACACCCTTGGCTAAATTCCCAAACATGTTCATCACACTTCCACTCGCTGTTCTTAATGCCTATGAAGGAAATCACACAATTGATATTTGATTTTTCTACAGTAAAAATGTCTCCAGTCCTGTATAAAGCTGCTCTCTGTGGCCAAACCACACTACTTTTTTTTCACATTCATCAACACTCAAATTTAATTTACGCTGTCTTTTTTTCCCTGTATTTGACTCCCTCCACTAACCTTCTCCTCACACTTGCCATCCTTCCTTCACTTCTCCTCAAGCATTTGACTACTTCAGAGGCAAGGTGGATGCCACCCACAAGGAGATTCCTTCTGTCCCTTCCCCCTTCTCTCCTTCTACCTAATTCTCCTTCTGCATTTGACTCCTTTTCTTCTCTTACAGAGCTGGAAGCTAATCATCTTCTCTTCTCCCTCTACCACATGCCCTCTAGATCGTATCCCCTCACACCTTACTGCATCTCTTAGTCCCCACTCTCACCCACATCTTCAATTCCTCCCTATTCTCTGGCTCTTTACCCTCTTACTTTAAGCCTGTAGTGGTCACCCTTTTCTCAGAAACAACCTACACCCTATGTGCCTTACTAACTACCGCCCTGTATCCCTCCTGCTGTTTGTCTCCTAATTGCTAGAATGTCAACATTCTTAAATCACATTCCCTCCTGGATCCTTTACAACCTGCCTTTCGTACAGCTCGTTCTACAGACTGTGCTTAAAGCAAATTCCCAAGGTCACTTTTCCCTACTAATCCTACTTGATCTATCTGCTGCGTTTGATGCTCTCAATCACTCTCCTCCTTCATATTCTAAACTCTCTCTTGGTATCCGTAACACAGTTCTATCCTGGTTTTCATCATAACTTTCCTGTCACACATTCTCCATCTCTGTTGCTAACATGTCTTCGTCTTCTATTGATCTGTCTGTGGGTATACATCAGGGCTCTGTTCTGAGATCTCTCTTTCTCTCTACATACTATCATTTGGTGACCTCATCAACTCTTTGTGACAATCCTATAAATAACAAATACAAATATCAGGTCATGGGAATAAGTGATTTGGACATAAAAGTAACATTTCGGAAGTGTGGACAACTAATACATCTTGTAGATTGCCTTTACAGTGTGATGTCATTGATTCAGTAGATTGTGTGCAGACCAGGACTGCAGTACAGTGTCACTCACATGGATGACTTGCGTGGTAGAAGCTCAAGAACAAGGATGTCAAACTCCAGTCCTCGAGGGCAGCAAACAGGCCAGGTTTTCAGGATATCCCTACTGAAAACCTGGCCTGTTTGGGACCCTCGAGGACTGGAGTTTGACATGCATGCTCTAGAAGGAGCACAGCTGTGGGTGGGAGGTGGATTTGCTTTGCATCAAATGGTTTGGAGCAAGGTTTATTGTATGTATTATCATAATAACAATGCAATGCTTAACTTTTATTTCAGGAGGGATGACTGCAGAACAGAAGTGAATATTGAAGCCATGTGTTCCTTTTCTTGCAAAAGAGAAAATTTGAAGGACAGTTGAAGAGAAGGAAAATTACTACACAGAGACAGATAAGCAATGTGTATATTTCTCATTTACCATTTAGTATTTGTCGTTTTATTGACTCCACACAATCCGGCTGCTACGGGTTTCACATTGAATATTTTCATCTCTACTCTACCCCTTCCTGTGATCTGAACCATGCAAGTTTTCGTTGATTCAATACATCATGAGTAGAGGGTGGCTACAGTATGAAGTAAAGACCCAAGGACCACATCTACTACCATTCATAACAAGAACATGTGCAGTAGCGCACAGCTGCAGTTCTATGTGATTGTTATGAAAGGTTGAGGTGGTTCAATTCTATGAATCTGGAGTGGGATGGATCCTGTTTGCATCATATGGTTTCATCTAGGCCAGTAGATTATATAACTCTCAGTACAGGTTACACATGGCATCAGTATTAGTGATTTAAAGAGGAGGAAAGCTTCAATGTGGAGAACAAAGCCAAGTAATGTTGAAGTTACTCCTTTTACCATTTACTTGGTCAGTCTGTACTGTCTACTCCCCACACAGCTGCTAAGGATCTTCCATTTTAAATACTTTCACCTCCTATTCTGCACTGCTTTGCTGCCCATTATTCAGAGATGCGTTCCAGTCATGTTTACCACTCTGAATCTCTCTGCAGTCATTGGTTCAGCACATCATGGGTAGAGCATGGCTACAGATACAGCAAGCTATTATTATTTTACCGGCTGATCATCCATAATATTGCATTAAAACATAGAATATCACTTAATTTCCAAAAGATTCAGTGATGCTGATAATGCAGAATCTCACAACATTTCCCATCATAATGCCATAATGCACCAGTGGGAGAAATAATCCTTGCTATATCTGTACATTGTGTGACGTATTACCTCCATGACCATTGAGAGCAAGTACATCTTCTGTATAGAGCGGCTGTGTTATGATGCAGTTATTGATCATCATTGACATAATCACAAGAATCTTATGCAAAGGGAAATTGTCCGCAGCGAAGTGAGATTTCAGCCCCCAAACGTCTGTAATATTAATGCAATGTCTTACTTTTGTTGCAGTGAACACTGAAGAGACGGATCTACTACAACACTGTACAGGATGAGCATACGCTACAAGCAGCAAAATGATCTTGCAGTTGACAGTATGTTGTTCTGGTAATGTGCACAATTATTATTTATGGGCTACACACCACAGTGCTGGACATATTCTGTTAACTTCAACTCTACTCCTAACATGGAGATGTCTTCCTGGTGTTACTGATTCAGTACATCATATGCACAGTGTGGTTATGATATGATGGATTGATTTAATGAACCCACCAACCAATGATGACATCTGCATCATCTTCTGTAAAGTGCAGCTACAGCATGATATTATCAGCATTTGGTGCGGTATAATCAGAGGTATCTATGTGCTTTTGTGCCTGTTTTAAGTCCTCCAGCTTAACGCCCCTACACCTCCCACTACACAGGCATACTTACTTATGCATACACTGACATCTGGCATACCTACACACACCCCAGGGCCACTTCCTTCCCCTGATGTCAGGGAGAGGATGGGCATGCAGAGTGCAGTAAGTCTCCACGTTACTCTGGCCAACAGTCTTGGCCTACCTCCAGCATCTGTCACCCACAACATCTGTTCCCTCCTTGTAAAGTGCTGAACTATCTCACCTGGGTCAGTGCTATAGCTGATCACAGTGCCCGATCAGGATGTCACTGTGACAGGCAGCAGTGCAGATTGACCGGTCAATCAATGCAGTGCCGCAACATATGCACTAAATGAGATTTCCGTGCCCCCAGTCAGGTTACTCCCTGGGCAGTGACCCTGCTCACACCCTCCCCTAGTTCCACCTCTGATCACAATTATCTCTCTTGGAGAGTGTAGCAAATTGGAGTTGGGGGAATCTCACCTCTGCCATGCATGGTCACAATCTGGGCACAGGACCCAAATAGTGGGCAATGTGGCACTTCTTACAGTAGAGAATAAGTAACTTTATTCTTTACTTGTGTATTAAGGACCTTATTTGCATTAAATTCAGTCCACATGGGACCAAGACTTTCTGGCTTACTGAACAAAGTGGAATTGTTTCGTAGAGGGTGGAGAATTGTATTTTATGTGAAATTACCCCCTCTGCACAAAATACAAACAATTATACCCATACAAGTACCTTGTGGAAGTTGTTGCCCTCTATCTTCCTGTGGTCTCTCCCTGTTTCTCACCGTGCCTCCTCCCATTTCCTTGCACCTCTGCGTCTCCGCATATATCCCTATACTCAGAGCCGGCTCCGGTCAGTGACATGGGATGCCCAAATATGAGCATACCCATATATCGGCATCCATGCCACTGACCGGAGCCCGCTCTGTTGCGGATATGGAGAGAGACTGGGAGATTTACATCCCCTTATAATTCATATGGTGCATAGTACCGGCACGTATTGTTTTACCGGTACTGTGTACCTTCCTACTTTCACACTGGTACAGTATATGCTGCAGTGGGACTGAGAGGGATATATTGGTAACACATAGTCATTGTTGGGGGAATTCAATCCATTTTGAAAATAGTAATGAAATGTTTTTTACTTTTCTTTTTTTTCAGTAATGAAGAATGAAACATTTCTGTTAAAATTGAATTGGAGGTGAACTGGATTCATCATCAACTCTGCACCAGTGTGAATTGATGTTCTTTAATGTTCTGATAAGGTACATGCAACATCTCTTCCTCAACCCCTGCACCACTCTCTGCCTCTTGCCTCTCTCTCTCCACCTCCCTGCTAAGCGTATTAACCCATCTAATGTAATCCACATTCCATGTCTCACTTTACTCTTCACTTCTCACGTGCCCTCTGGAATGACTGCTCTCTGACTAACAAGGTCTATTTGTACATGACCTCTTCTGCTCTCATCCACCACCTCTCATTCCCCTCACCCCTGTCCTACTCGATACCTCAGCTTAATTGAACTCTCTCCTCTGACATCTACCCTTATCTCTAACCTCTCCTCACTTTCTGCTTAAACTAACTATCTTGTTAACTTTTACAATGCTATCATCTCCTCCTCCCTCCTCCTCCTTCCTCCTCCCTCCTCCATTATATATATACCCCTTCTAGGCTCTGACACACTCATCCCTCTAAGGCCATGATTATCATGGGCACATGCTTGGTCGTCCACAGTGCGTGCGAGCGATGCAGAGCCGCCTCGGACCTCAGTGCAGGGATTGCTGCATACCCCCAGCATCTGTCACCCACAAACAATACACACACTAATACTCCCCACAATACACACTATAATACCTCCTCAATACTAATCTCCCCAATAATATTATAGCTCCAAACACAATATACACAACACCCTTACACAAGATACACAATCTAGTACTCTCCTCTGCACCTCTACACACAATATAATACTCCCACACACACAATATACACACTACCCTCCTACCCCCATAAAATACAACCAATAATACACACACACTTTGTGGATGTTGGGACCAGCTCCCGGCATGCACCAGTGAAAGAGAGAGGCCCGCAGAAGCTCGGAAGAACTCCCTCCATCCGTGCCTTCCTCCGTTTCACATCTTCTCCCTGTCTCTCTCCCTCCCTTTCCTTGCATCTCCCTGCGTCTTTACGTATACCCAGTCAGTGACGGCTCTGGTCACGTGATGCCTTAATATGGGCTTATCCATATATGTTCATCCACGTCACTAATGTGATGCCCGCACTGTTGCGGAGCTGGTACTTACGACGGGCACTTATTGTTTTATCAGTACTGCGTACCTGACTCTACCGGCCTACTTTCAACACTAGTACAATATGTGCTTCACTACGAGTGAGTGGGGAATATTGGCATCACACAGTCACTGTTGAATATGCCATTCAATCCATTTTGAAAATAGTAATGCAATGTGGTTTTGTTTTGTTTGCTTTTTGCAGTAATGAAGAATGGAAAAGTTATATTAAAATTAAATTGGAGGGGGACTAGATTCAGCATTTCATCATGAACTCTGCACTTGTGAGAATTTAACTTCTTGAATACCCTGACAGGTACACGCAACATTAAGACTATAATCTGCTGTGCAAGCTTTCGTGCTATACCTCCCCCTCAGGTTTTGATTTATACATTTGCTCCCTCAATTCATGTCCTCTAATATTTGAAAGCTCTCTCCTAGCATTTTCTCTTTACCACAGAACGTCATCCCAATGTAACCTCTCTCTTGTTCTTTCTGCTTGCTGTTTCCTCACTCCTCTGTTAAACTTTTCTAATTTCTCTAACTTCCACACTCCTGCTTTTATCCACATGTTCTCCTCTTTCCTTCCCCTACCTTTGCATGTGTCTACACACTGCACCATTTGTACAGACCTCTATTGCAGCTATTTCTGCACTGCTCAATGAAAAGCACTCTTTAATATCCTATTCTCTGTGCCCCCTCTCTCTGCGCCCCCTCTTTTGGCGCCTCCTCTCTCTGCGCCCCCTCTCTCTGCGCCTATCTGTCTCATTCTCTCTACGTCCCTCTCTCTCTACATAGAGCTATCTCTGTCTCTCTCTACACCTATCTCTGTGTCTCCTTCTATGTTTGCTGATGTGTGGGATATCTCTTATAATCTTGAACCTGCTCATATACACATCGGGCCTCCCTGCCTCTGCCTCCCTGCTAAGAGTGTTAACCTATCTAATGTAATCCACATTCCTTTCCTTACTTTTCTCTTCCCTTCTCCTATGCCATCTGGAATGTCCGTTCTCTGACTAACAAGGCTCTAGTTGTACATGACCTCTTCTGCTCTCATCATTCACAATCAGTCATTCCCCTCACCCCATCTTACCTGTCCCACTGATTTGCCTCTGCTTAATTAAACTCTCCTCTGACATCTACTCTAACCTCTCTGCTCTCTCTCTCTTTCCGCTTAAACTAACAATCTTATTAACTCTTACAATGCTATCCTCCTATCTATATGCCCCCTCTAGGCTCTGACACACTTGTCCCTCTAGCCCACACCCTTGGCTAAATTCCCAAACATGTTCATCACACTTCCACTCGCTGTTCTTAATGCCTATGAAGAAAATCACACAATTGATATTTGATTTTTCTACAGTAAAAATGTCTCCAGTCCTGTATAAAGCTGCTCTCTGGGGCCAAACCACACTACTTTTTTTTCACATTCATCAACACTCAAATTTAATTTACGCTGTCTTTTTTTCCCTGTATTTGACTCCCTCCACTAACCTTCTCCTCACACTTGCCATCCTTCCTTCACTTCTCCTCAAGCATTTGACTACTTCAGAGGCAAGGTGGATGCCACCCACAAGGAGATTCCTTCTGTCCCTTCCCCCTTCTCTCCTTCTACCTAATTCTCCTTCTGCATTTGACTCCTTTTCTTCTCTTACAGAGCTGGAAGCTAATCATCTTCTCTTCTCCCTCTACCACATGCCCTCTAGATCGTATCCCCTCACACCTTACTGCATCTCTTAGTCCCCACTCTCACCCACATCTTCAATTCCTCCCTATTCTCTGGCTCTTTACCCTCTTACTTTAAGCCTGTAGTGGTCACCCTTTTCTCAGAAACAACCTACACCCTATGTGCCTTACTAACTACCGCCCTGTATCCCTCCTGCTGTTTGTCTCCTAATTGCTAGAATGTCAACATTCTTAAATCACATTCCCTCCTGGATCCTTTACAACCTGCCTTTCGTACAGCTCGTTCTACAGACTGTGCTTAAAGCAAATTCCCAAGGTCACTTTTCCCTACTAATCCTACTTGATCTATCTGCTGCGTTTGATGCTCTCAATCACTCTCCTCCTTCATATTCTAAACTCTCTCTTGGTATCCGTAACACAGTTCTATCCTGGTTTTCATCATAACTTTCCTGTCACACATTCTCCATCTCTGTTGCTAACATGTCTTCGTCTTCTATTGATCTGTCTGTGGGTATACATCAGGGCTCTGTTCTGAGATCTCTCTTTCTCTCTACATACTATCATTTGGTGACCTCATCAACTCTTTGTGACAATCCTATAAATAACAAATACAAATATCAGGTCATGGGAATAAGTGATTTGGACATAAAAGTAACATTTCGGAAGTGTGGACAACTAATACATCTTGTAGATTGCCTTTACAGTGTGATGTCATTGATTCAGTAGATTGTGTGCAGACCAGGACTGCAGTACAGTGTCACTCACATGGATGACTTGCGTGGTAGAAGCTCAAGAACAAGGATGTCAAACTCCAGTCCTCGAGGGCAGCAAACAGGCCAGGTTTTCAGGATATCCCTACTGAAAACCTGGCCTGTTTGGGACCCTCGAGGACTGGAGTTTGACATGCATGCTCTAGAAGGAGCACAGCTGTGGGTGGGAGGTGGATTTGCTTTGCATCAAATGGTTTGGAGCAAGGTTTATTGTATGTATTATCATAATAACAATGCAATGCTTAACTTTTATTTCAGGAGGGATGACTGCAGAACAGAAGTGAATATTGAAGCCATGTGTTCCTTTTCTTGCAAAAGAGAAAATTTGAAGGACAGTTGAAGAGAAGGAAAATTACTACACAGAGACAGATAAGCAATGTGTATATTTCTCATTTACCATTTAGTATTTGTCGTTTTATTGACTCCACACAATCCGGCTGCTACGGGTTTCACATTGAATATTTTCATCTCTACTCTACCCCTTCCTGTGATCTGAACCATGCAAGTTTTCGTTGATTCAATACATCATGAGTAGAGGGTGGCTACAGTATGAAGTAAAGACCCAAGGACCACATCTACTACCATTCATAACAAGAACATGTGCAGTAGCGCACAGCTGCAGTTCTATGTGATTGTTATGAAAGGTTGAGGTGGTTCAATTCTATGAATCTGGAGTGGGATGGATCCTGTTTGCATCATATGGTTTCATCTAGGCCAGTAGATTATATAACTCTCAGTACAGGTTACACATGGCATCAGTATTAGTGATTTAAAGAGGAGGAAAGCTTCAATGTGGAGAACAAAGCCAAGTAATGTTGAAGTTACTCCTTTTACCATTTACTTGGTCAGTCTGTACTGTCTACTCCCCACACAGCTGCTAAGGATCTTCCATTTTAAATACTTTCACCTCCTATTCTGCACTGCTTTGCTGCCCATTATTCAGAGATGCGTTCCAGTCATGTTTACCACTCTGAATCTCTCTGCAGTCATTGGTTCAGCACATCATGGGTAGAGCATGGCTACAGATACAGCAAGCTATTATTATTTTACCGGCTGATCATCCATAATATTGCATTAAAACATAGAATATCACTTAATTTCCAAAAGATTCAGTGATGCTGATAATGCAGAATCTCACAACATTTCCCATCATAATGCCATAATGCACCAGTGGGAGAAATAATCCTTGCTATATCTGTACATTGTGTGACGTATTACCTCCATGACCATTGAGAGCAAGTACATCTTCTGTATAGAGCGGCTGTGTTATGATGCAGTTATTGATCATCATTGACATAATCACAAGAATCTTATGCAAAGGGAAATTGTCCGCAGCGAAGTGAGATTTCAGCCCCCAAACGTCTGTAATATTAATGCAATGTCTTACTTTTGTTGCAGTGAACACTGAAGAGACGGATCTACTACAACACTGTACAGGATGAGCATACGCTACAAGCAGCAAAATGATCTTGCAGTTGACAGTATGTTGTTCTGGTAATGTGCACAATTATTATTTATGGGCTACACACCACAGTGCTGGACATATTCTGTTAACTTCAACTCTACTCCTAACATGGAGATGTCTTCCTGGTGTTACTGATTCAGTACATCATATGCACAGTGTGGTTATGATATGATGGATTGATTTAATGAACCCACCAACCAATGATGACATCTGCATCATCTTCTGTAAAGTGCAGCTACAGCATGATATTATCAGCATTTGGTGCGGTATAATCAGAGGTATCTATGTGCTTTTGTGCCTGTTTTAAGTCCTCCAGCTTAACGCCCCTACACCTCCCACTACACAGGCATACTTACTTATGCATACACTGACATCTGGCATACCTACACACACCCCAGGGCCACTTCCTTCCCCTGATGTCAGGGAGAGGATGGGCATGCAGAGTGCAGTAAGTCTCCACGTTACTCTGGCCAACAGTCTTGGCCTACCTCCAGCATCTGTCACCCACAACATCTGTTCCCTCCTTGTAAAGTGCTGAACTATCTCACCTGGGTCAGTGCTATAGCTGATCACAGTGCCCGATCAGGATGTCACTGTGACAGGCAGCAGTGCAGATTGACCGGTCAATCAATGCAGTGCCGCAACATATGCACTAAATGAGATTTCCGTGCCCCCAGTCAGGTTACTCCCTGGGCAGTGACCCTGCTCACACCCTCCCCTAGTTCCACCTCTGATCACAATTATCTCTCTTGGAGAGTGTAGCAAATTGGAGTTGGGGGAATCTCACCTCTGCCATGCATGGTCACAATCTGGGCACAGGACCCAAATAGTGGGCAATGTGGCACTTCTTACAGTAGAGAATAAGTAACTTTATTCTTTACTTGTGTATTAAGGACCTTATTTGCATTAAATTCAGTCCACATGGGACCAAGACTTTCTGGCTTACTGAACAAAGTGGAATTGTTTCGTAGAGGGTGGAGAATTGTATTTTATCTGAAATTACCCCCTCTGCACAAAATACAAACAATTATACCCATACAAGTACCTTGTGGAAGTTGTTGCCCTCTATCTTCCTGTGGTCTCTCCCTGTTTCTCACCGTGCCTCCTCCCATTTCCTTGCACCTCTGCGTCTCCGCATATATCCCTATACTCAGAGCCGGCTCCGGTCAGTGACATGGGATGCCCAAATATGAGCATACCCATATATGGGCATCCATGCCACTGACCGGAGCCCGCTCTGTTGCGGATATGGAGAGAGACTGGGAGATTTACATCCCCTTATAATTCATATGGTGCATAGTACCGGCACGTATTGTTTTACCGGTACTGTGTACCTTCCTACTTTCACACTGGTACAGTATATGCTGCAGTGGGACTGAGAGGGATATATTGGTAACACATAGTCATTGTTGGGGGAATTCAATCCATTTTGAAAATAGTAATGAAATGTTTTTTACTTTTCTTTTTTTTCAGTAATGAAGAATGAAACATTTCTGTTAAAATTGAATTGGAGGTGAACTGGATTCATCATCAACTCTGCACCAGTGTGAATTGATGTTCTTTAATGTTCTGATAAGGTACATGCAACATCTCTTCCTCAACCCCTGCACCACTCTCTGCCTCTTGCCTCTCTCTCTCCACCTCCCTGCTAAGCGTATTAACCCATCTAATGTAATCCACATTCCATGTCTCACTTTACTCTTCACTTCTCACGTGCCCTCTGGAATGACTGCTCTCTGACTAACAAGGTCTATTTGTACATGACCTCTTCTGCTCTCATCCACCACCTCTCATTCCCCTCACCCCTGTCCTACTCGATACCTCAGCTTAATTGAACTCTCTCCTCTGACATCTACCCTTATCTCTAACCTCTCCTCACTTTCTGCTTAAACTAACTATCTTGTTAACTTTTACAATGCTATCATCTCCTCCTCCCTCCTCCTCCTTCCTCCTCCCTCCTCCATTATATATATACCCCTTCTAGGCTCTGACACACTCATCCCTCTAAGGCCATGATTATCATGGGCACATGCTTGGTCGTCCACAGTGCGTGTGAGCGATGCAGAGCCGCCTCGGACCTCAGTGCAGGGATTGCTGCATACCCCCAGCATCTGTCACCCACAAACAATACACACACTAATACTCCCCACAATACACACTATAATACCTCCTCAATACTAATCTCCCCAATAATATTATAGCTCCAAACACAATATACACAACACCCTTACACAAGATACACAATCTAGTACTCTCCTCTGCACCTCTACACACAATATAATACTCCCACACACACAATATACACACTACCCTCCTACCCCCATAAAATACAACCAATAATACACACACACTTTGTGGATGTTGGGACCAGCTCCCGGCATGCACCAGTGAAAGAGAGAGGCCCGCAGAAGCTCGGAAGAACTCCCTCCATCCGTGCCTTCCTCCGTTTCACATCTTCTCCCTGTCTCTCTCCCTCCCTTTCCTTGCATCTCCCTGCGTCTTTACGTATACCCAGTCAGTGACGGCTCTGGTCACGTGATGCCTTAATATGGGCTTATCCATATATGTTCATCCACGTCACTAATGTGATGCCCGCACTGTTGCGGAGCTGGTACTTACGACGGGCACTTATTGTTTTATCAGTACTGCGTACCTGACTCTACCGGCCTACTTTCAACACTAGTACAATATGTGCTTCACTACGAGTGAGTGGGGAATATTGGCATCACACAGTCACTGTTGAATATGCCATTCAATCCATTTTGAAAATAGTAATGCAATGTGGTTTTGTTTTGTTTGCTTTTTGCAGTAATGAAGAATGGAAAAGTTATATTAAAATTAAATTGGAGGGGGACTAGATTCAGCATTTCATCATGAACTCTGCACTTGTGAGAATTTAACTTCTTGAATACCCTGACAGGTACACGCAACATTAAGACTATAATCTGCTGTGCAAGCTTTCGTGCTATACCTCCCCCTCAGGTTTTGATTTATACATTTGCTGCCTCAATTCATGTCCTCTAATATTTGAAAGCTCTCTCCTAGCATTTTCTCTTTACCACAGAACGTCATCCCAATGTAACCTCTCTCTTGTTCTTTCTGCTTGCTGTTTCCTCACTCCTCTGTTAAACTTTTCTAATTTCTCTAACTTCCACACTCCTGCTTTTATCCACATGTTCTCCTCTTTCCTTCCCCTACCTTTGCATGTGTCTACACACTGCACCATTTGTACAGACCTCTATTGCAGCTATTTCTGCACTGCTCAATGAAAAGCACTCTTTAATATCCTATTCTCTGTGCCCCCTCTCTCTGCGCCCCCTCTTTTGGCGCCTCCTCTCTCTGCGCCCCCTCTCTCTGCGCCTATCTGTCTCATTCTCTCTACGTCCCTCTCTCTCTACATAGAGCTATCTCTGTCTCTCTCTACACCTATCTCTGTGTCTCCTTCTATGTTTGCTGATGTGTGGGATATCTCTTATAATCTTGAACCTGCTCATATACACATCGGGCCTCCCTGCCTCTGCCTCCCTGCTAAGAGTGTTAACCTATCTAATGTAATCCACATTCCTTTCCTTACTTTTCTCTTCCCTTCTCCTATGCCATCTGGAATGTCCGTTCTCTGACTAACAAGGCTCTAGTTGTACATGACCTCTTCTGCTCTCATCATTCACAATCAGTCATTCCCCTCACCCCATCTTACCTGTCCCACTGATTTGCCTCTGCTTAATTAAACTCTCCTCTGACATCTACTCTAACCTCTCTGCTCTCTCTCTCTTTCCGCTTAAACTAACAATCTTATTAACTCTTACAATGCTATCCTCCTATCTATATGCCCCCTCTAGGCTCTGACACACTTGTCCCTCTAGCCCACACCCTTGGCTAAATTCCCAAACATGTTCATCACACTTCCACTCGCTGTTCTTAATGCCTATGAAGGAAATCACACAATTGATATTTGATTTTTCTACAGTAAAAATGTCTCCAGTCCTGTATAAAGCTGCTCTCTGTGGCCAAACCACACTACTTTTTTTTCACATTCATCAACACTCAAATTTAATTTACGCTGTCTTTTTTTCCCTGTATTTGACTCCCTCCACTAACCTTCTCCTCACACTTGCCATCCTTCCTTCACTTCTCCTCAAGCATTTGACTACTTCAGAGGCAAGGTGGATGCCACCCACAAGGAGATTCCTTCTGTCCCTTCCCCCTTCTCTCCTTCTACCTAATTCTCCTTCTGCATTTGACTCCTTTTCTTCTCTTACAGAGCTGGAAGCTAATCATCTTCTCTTCTCCCTCTACCACATGCCCTCTAGATCGTATCCCCTCACACCTTACTGCATCTCTTAGTCCCCACTCTCACCCACATCTTCAATTCCTCCCTATTCTCTGGCTCTTTACCCTCTTACTTTAAGCCTGTAGTGGTCACCCTTTTCTCAGAAACAACCTACACCCTATGTGCCTTACTAACTACCGCCCTGTATCCCTCCTGCTGTTTGTCTCCTAATTGCTAGAATGTCAACATTCTTAAATCACATTCCCTCCTGGATCCTTTACAACCTGCCTTTCGTACAGCTCGTTCTACAGACTGTGCTTAAAGCAAATTCCCAAGGTCACTTTTCCCTACTAATCCTACTTGATCTATCTGCTGCGTTTGATGCTCTCAATCACTCTCCTCCTTCATATTCTAAACTCTCTCTTGGTATCCGTAACACAGTTCTATCCTGGTTTTCATCATAACTTTCCTGTCACACATTCTCCATCTCTGTTGCTAACATGTCTTCGTCTTCTATTGATCTGTCTGTGGGTATACATCAGGGCTCTGTTCTGAGATCTCTCTTTCTCTCTACATACTATCATTTGGTGACCTCATCAACTCTTTGTGACAATCCTATAAATAACAAATACAAATATCAGGTCATGGGAATAAGTGATTTGGACATAAAAGTAACATTTCGGAAGTGTGGACAACTAATACATCTTGTAGATTGCCTTTACAGTGTGATGTCATTGATTCAGTAGATTGTGTGCAGACCAGGACTGCAGTACAGTGTCACTCACATGGATGACTTGCGTGGTAGAAGCTCAAGAACAAGGATGTCAAACTCCAGTCCTCGAGGGCAGCAAACAGGCCAGGTTTTCAGGATATCCCTACTGAAAACCTGGCCTGTTTGGGACCCTCGAGGACTGGAGTTTGACATGCATGCTCTAGAAGGAGCACAGCTGTGGGTGGGAGGTGGATTTGCTTTGCATCAAATGGTTTGGAGCAAGGTTTATTGTATGTAGTAACATAATAACAATGCAATGCTTAACTTTTATTTCAGGAGGGATGACTGCAGAACAGAAGTGAATATTGAAGCCATGTGTTCCTTTTCTTGCAAAAGAGAAAATTTGAAGGACAGTTGAAGAGAAGGAAAATTACTACACAGAGACAGATAAGCAATGTGTATATTTCTCATTTACCATTTAGTATTTGTCGTTTTATTGACTCCACACAATCCGGCTGCTACGGGTTTCACATTGAATATTTTCATCTCTACTCTACCCCTTCCTGTGATCTGAACCATGCAAGTTTTCGTTGATTCAATACATCATGAGTAGAGGGTGGCTACAGTATGAAGTAAAGACCCAAGGACCACATCTACTACCATTCATAACAAGAACATGTGCAGTAGCGCACAGCTGCAGTTCTATGTGATTGTTATGAAAGGTTGAGGTGGTTCAATTCTATGAATCTGGAGTGGGATGGATCCTGTTTGCATCATATGGTTTCATCTAGGCCAGTAGATTATATAACTTTCAGTACAGGTTACACATGGCATCAGTATTAGTGATTTAAAGAGGAGGAAAGCTTCAATGTGGAGAACAAAGCCAAGTAATGTTGAAGTTACTCCTTTTACCATTTACTTGGTCAGTCTGTACTGTCTACTCCCCACACAGCTGCTAAGGATCTTCCATTTTAAATACTTTCACCTCCTATTCTGCACTGCTTTGCTGCCCATTATTCAGAGATGCGTTCCAGTCATGTTTACCACTCTGAATCTCTCTGCAGTCATTGGTTCAGCACATCATGGGTAGAGCATGGCTACAGATACAGCAAGCTATTATTATTTTACCGGCTGATCATCCATAATATTGCATTAAAACATAGAATATCACTTAATTTCCAAAAGATTCAGTGATGCTGATAATGCAGAATCTCACAACATTTCCCATCATAATGCCATAATGCACAAGTGGGAGAAATAATCCTTGCTATATCTGTACATTGTGTGACGTATTACCTCCATGACCATTGAGAGCAAGTACATCTTCTGTATAGAGCGGCTGTGTTATGATGCAGTTATTGATCATCATTGACATAATCACAAGAATCTTATGCAAAGGGAAATTGTCCGCAGCGAAGTGAGATTTCAGCCCCCAAACGTCTGTAATATTAATGCAATGTCTTACTTTTGTTGCAGTGAACACTGAAGAGACGGATCTACTACAACACTGTACAGGATGAGCATACGCTACAAGCAGCAAAATGATCTTGCAGTTGACAGTATGTTGTTCTGGTAATGTGCACAATTATTATTTATGGGCTACACACCACAGTGCTGGACATATTCTGTTAACTTCAACTCTACTCCTAACATGGAGATGTCTTCCTGGTGTTACTGATTCAGTACATCATATGCACAGTGTGGTTATGATATGATGGATTGATTTAATGAACCCACCAACCAATGATGACATCTGCATCATCTTCTGTAAAGTGCAGCTACAGCATGATATTATCAGCATTTGGTGCGGTATAATCAGAGGTATCTATGTGCTTTTGTGCCTGTTTTAAGTCCTCCAGCTTAACGCCCCTACACCTCCCACTACACAGGCATACTTACTTATGCATACACTGACATCTGGCATACCTACACACACCCCAGGGCCACTTCCTTCCCCTGATGTCAGGGAGAGGATGGGCATGCAGAGTGCAGTAAGTCTCCACGTTACTCTGGCCAACAGTCTTGGCCTACCTCCAGCATCTGTCACCCACAACATCTGTTCCCTCCTTGTAAAGTGCTGAACTATCTCACCTGGGTCAGTGCTATAGCTGATCACAGTGCCCGATCAGGATGTCACTGTGACAGGCAGCAGTGCAGATTGACCGGTCAATCAATGCAGTGCCGCAACATATGCACTAAATGAGATTTCCGTGCCCCCAGTCAGGTTACTCCCTGGGCAGTGACCCTGCTCACACCCTCCCCTAGTTCCACCTCTGATCACAATTATCTCTCTTGGAGAGTGTAGCAAATTGGAGTTGGGGGAATCTCACCTCTGCCATGCATGGTCACAATCTGGGCACAGGACCCAAATAGTGGGCAATGTGGCACTTCTTACAGTAGAGAATAAGTAACTTTATTCTTTACTTGTGTATTAAGGACCTTATTTGCATTAAATTCAGTCCACATGGGACCAAGACTTTCTGGCTTACTGAACAAAGTGGAATTGTTTCGTAGAGGGTGGAGAATTGTATTTTATCTGAAATTACCCCCTCTGCACAAAATACAAACAATTATACCCATACAAGTACCTTGTGGAAGTTGTTGCCCTCTATCTTCCTGTGGTCTCTCCCTGTTTCTCACCGTGCCTCCTCCCATTTCCTTGCACCTCTGCGTCTCCGCATATATCCCTATACTCAGAGCCGGCTCCGGTCAGTGACATGGGATGCCCAAATATGAGCATACCCATATATGGGCATCCATGCCACTGACCGGAGCCCGCTCTGTTGCGGATATGGAGAGAGACTGGGAGATTTACATCCCCTTATAATTCATATGGTGCATAGTACCGGCACGTATTGTTTTACCGGTACTGTGTACCTTCCTACTTTCACACTGGTACAGTATATGCTGCAGTGGGACTGAGAGGGATATATTGGTAACACATAGTCATTGTTGGGGGAATTCAATCCATTTTGAAAATAGTAATGAAATGTTTTTTACTTTTCTTTTTTTTCAGTAATGAAGAATGAAACATTTCTGTTAAAATTGAATTGGAGGTGAACTGGATTCATCATCAACTCTGCACCAGTGTGAATTGATGTTCTTTAATGTTCTGATAAGGTACATGCAACATCTCTTCCTCAACCCCTGCACCACTCTCTGCCTCTTGCCTCTCTCTCTCCACCTCCCTGCTAAGCGTATTAACCCATCTAATGTAATCCACATTCCATGTCTCACTTTACTCTTCACTTCTCACGTGCCCTCTGGAATGACTGCTCTCTGACTAACAAGGTCTATTTGTACATGACCTCTTCTGCTCTCATCATCCACCACCTCTCATTCCCCTCACCCCTGTCCTACTCGATACCTCAGCTTAATTGAACTCTCTCCTCTGACATCTACCCTTATCTCTAACCTCTCCTCACTTTCTGCTTAAACTAACTATCTTGTTAACTTTTACAATGCTATCATCTCCTCCTCCCTCCTCCTCCTTCCTCCTCCCTCCTCCATTATATATATACCCCTTCTAGGCTCTGACACACTCATCCCTCTAAGGCCATGATTATCATGGGCACATGCTTGGTCGTCCACAGTGCGTGTGAGCGATGCAGAGCCGCCTCGGACCTCAGTGCAGGGATTGCTGCATACCCCCAGCATCTGTCACCCACAAACAATACACACACTAATACTCCCCACAATACACACTATAATACCTCCTCAATACTAATCTCCCCAATAATATTATAGCTCCAAACACAATATACACAACACCCTTACACAAGATACACATTCTAGTACTCTCCTCTGCACCTCTACACACAATATAATACTCCCACACACACAATATACACACTACCCTCCTACCCCCATAAAATACAACCAATAATACACACACACTTTGTGGATGTTGGGACCAGCTCCCGGCATGCACCAGTGAAAGAGAGAGGCCCGCAGAAGCTCGGAAGAACTCCCTCCATCCGTGCCTTCCTCCGTTTCACATCTTCTCCCTGTCTCTCTCCCTCCCTTTCCTTGCATCTCCCTGCGTCTTTACGTATACCCAGTCAGTGACGGCTCTGGTCACGTGATGCCTTAATATGGGCTTATCCATATATGTTCATCCACGTCACTAATGTGATGCCCGCACTGTTGCGGAGCTGGTACTTACGACGGGCACTTATTGTTTTATCAGTACTGCGTACCTGACTCTACCGGCCTACTTTCAACACTAGTACAATATGTGCTTCACTACGAGTGAGTGGGGAATATTGGCATCACACAGTCACTGTTGAATATGCCATTCAATCCATTTTGAAAATAGTAATGCAATGTGGTTTTGTTTTGTTTGCTTTTTGCAGTAATGAAGAATGGAAAAGTTATATTAAAATTAAATTGGAGGGGGACTAGATTCAGCATTTCATCATGAACTCTGCACTTGTGAGAATTTAACTTCTTGAATACCCTGACAGGTACACGCAACATTAAGACTATAATCTGCTGTGCAAGCTTTCGTGCTATACCTCCCCCTCAGGTTTTGATTTATACATTTGCTGCCTCAATTCATGTCCTCTAATATTTGAAAGCTCTCTCCTAGCATTTTCTCTTTACCACAGAACGTCATCCCAATGTAACCTCTCTCTTGTTCTTTCTGCTTGCTGTTTCCTCACTCCTCTGTTAAACTTTTCTAATTTCTCTAACTTCCACACTCCTGCTTTTATCCACATGTTCTCCTCTTTCCTTCCCCTACCTTTGCATGTGTCTACACACTGCACCATTTGTACAGACCTCTATTGCAGCTATTTCTGCACTGCTCAATGAAAAGCACTCTTTAATATCCTATTCTCTGTGCCCCCTCTCTCTGCGCCCCCTCTTTTGGCGCCTCCTCTCTCTGCGCCCCCTCTCTCTGCGCCTATCTGTCTCATTCTCTCTACGTCCCTCTCTCTCTACATAGAGCTATCTCTGTCTCTCTCTACACCTATCTCTGTGTCTCCTTCTATGTTTGCTGATGTGTGGGATATCTCTTATAATCTTGAACCTGCTCATATACACATCGGGCCTCCCTGCCTCTGCCTCCCTGCTAAGAGTGTTAACCTATCTAATGTAATCCACATTCCTTTCCTTACTTTTCTCTTCCCTTCTCCTATGCCATCTGGAATGTCCGTTCTCTGACTAACAAGGCTCTAGTTGTACATGACCTCTTCTGCTCTCATCATTCACAATCAGTCATTCCCCTCACCCCATCTTACCTGTCCCACTGATTTGCCTCTGCTTAATTAAACTCTCCTCTGACATCTACTCTAACCTCTCTGCTCTCTCTCTCTTTCCGCTTAAACTAACAATCTTATTAACTCTTACAATGCTATCCTCCTATCTATATGCCCCCTCTAGGCTCTGACACACTTGTCCCTCTAGCCCACACCCTTGGCTAAATTCCCAAACATGTTCATCACACTTCCACTCGCTGTTCTTAATGCCTATGAAGGAAATCACACAATTGATATTTGATTTTTCTACAGTAAAAATGTCTCCAGTCCTGTATAAAGCTGCTCTCTGTGGCCAAACCACACTACTTTTTTTTCACATTCATCAACACTCAAATTTAATTTACGCTGTCTTTTTTTCCCTGTATTTGACTCCCTCCACTAACCTTCTCCTCACACTTGCCATCCTTCCTTCACTTCTCCTCAAGCATTTGACTACTTCAGAGGCAAGGTGGATGCCACCCACAAGGAGATTCCTTCTGTCCCTTCCCCCTTCTCTCCTTCTACCTAATTCTCCTTCTGCATTTGACTCCTTTTCTTCTCTTACAGAGCTGGAAGCTAATCATCTTCTCTTCTCCCTCTACCACATGCCCTCTAGATCGTATCCCCTCACACCTTACTGCATCTCTTAGTCCCCACTCTCACCCACATCTTCAATTCCTCCCTATTCTCTGGCTCTTTACCCTCTTACTTTAAGCCTGTAGTGGTCACCCTTTTCTCAGAAACAACCTACACCCTATGTGCCTTACTAACTACCGCCCTGTATCCCTCCTGCTGTTTGTCTCCTAATTGCTAGAATGTCAACATTCTTAAATCACATTCCCTCCTGGATCCTTTACAACCTGCCTTTCGTACAGCTCGTTCTACAGACTGTGCTTAAAGCAAATTCCCAAGGTCACTTTTCCCTACTAATCCTACTTGATCTATCTGCTGCGTTTGATGCTCTCAATCACTCTCCTCCTTCATATTCTAAACTCTCTCTTGGTATCCGTAACACAGTTCTATCCTGGTTTTCATCATAACTTTCCTGTCACACATTCTCCATCTCTGTTGCTAACATGTCTTCGTCTTCTATTGATCTGTCTGTGGGTATACATCAGGGCTCTGTTCTGAGATCTCTCTTTCTCTCTACATACTATCATTTGGTGACCTCATCAACTCTTTGTGACAATCCTATAAATAACAAATACAAATATCAGGTCATGGGAATAAGTGATTTGGACATAAAAGTAACATTTCGGAAGTGTGGACAACTAATACATCTTGTAGATTGCCTTTACAGTGTGATGTCATTGATTCAGTAGATTGTGTGCAGACCAGGACTGCAGTACAGTGTCACTCACATGGATGACTTGCGTGGTAGAAGCTCAAGAACAAGGATGTCAAACTCCAGTCCTCGAGGGCAGCAAACAGGCCAGGTTTTCAGGATATCCCTACTGAAAACCTGGCCTGTTTGGGACCCTCGAGGACTGGAGTTTGACATGCATGCTCTAGAAGGAGCACAGCTGTGGGTGGGAGGTGGATTTGCTTTGCATCAAATGGTTTGGAGCAAGGTTTATTGTATGTAGTAACATAATAACAATGCAATGCTTAACTTTTATTTCAGGAGGGATGACTGCAGAACAGAAGTGAATATTGAAGCCATGTGTTCCTTTTCTTGCAAAAGAGAAAATTTGAAGGACAGTTGAAGAGAAGGAAAATTACTACACAGAGACAGATAAGCAATGTGTATATTTCTCATTTACCATTTAGTATTTGTCGTTTTATTGACTCCACACAATCCGGCTGCTACGGGTTTCACATTGAATATTTTCATCTCTACTCTACCCCTTCCTGTGATCTGAACCATGCAAGTTTTCGTTGATTCAATACATCATGAGTAGAGGGTGGCTACAGTATGAAGTAAAGACCCAAGGACCACATCTACTACCATTCATAACAAGAACATGTGCAGTAGCGCACAGCTGCAGTTCTATGTGATTGTTATGAAAGGTTGAGGTGGTTCAATTCTATGAATCTGGAGTGGGATGGATCCTGTTTGCATCATATGGTTTCATCTAGGCCAGTAGATTATATAACTTTCAGTACAGGTTACACATGGCATCAGTATTAGTGATTTAAAGAGGAGGAAAGCTTCAATGTGGAGAACAAAGCCAAGTAATGTTGAAGTTACTCCTTTTACCATTTACTTGGTCAGTCTGTACTGTCTACTCCCCACACAGCTGCTAAGGATCTTCCATTTTAAATACTTTCACCTCCTATTCTGCACTGCTTTGCTGCCCATTATTCAGAGATGCGTTCCAGTCATGTTTACCACTCTGAATCTCTCTGCAGTCATTGGTTCAGCACATCATGGGTAGAGCATGGCTACAGATACAGCAAGCTATTATTATTTTACCGGCTGATCATCCATAATATTGCATTAAAACATAGAATATCACTTAATTTCCAAAAGATTCAGTGATGCTGATAATGCAGAATCTCACAACATTTCCCATCATAATGCCATAATGCACCAGTGGGAGAAATAATCCTTGCTATATCTGTACATTGTGTGACGTATTACCTCCATGACCATTGAGAGCAAGTACATCTTCTGTATAGAGCGGCTGTGTTATGATGCAGTTATTGATCATCATTGACATAATCACAAGAATCTTATGCAAAGGGAAATTGTCCGCAGCGAAGTGAGATTTCAGCCCCCAAACGTCTGTAATATTAATGCAATGTCTTACTTTTGTTGCAGTGAACACTGAAGAGACGGATCTACTACAACACTGTACAGGATGAGCATACGCTACAAGCAGCAAAATGATCTTGCAGTTGACAGTATGTTGTTCTGGTAATGTGCACAATTATTATTTATGGGCTACACACCACAGTGCTGGACATATTCTGTTAACTTCAACTCTACTCCTAACATGGAGATGTCTTCCTGGTGTTACTGATTCAGTACATCATATGCACAGTGTGGTTATGATATGATGGATTGATTTAATGAACCCACCAACCAATGATGACATCTGCATCATCTTCTGTAAAGTGCAGCTACAGCATGATATTATCAGCATTTGGTGCGGTATAATCAGAGGTATCTATGTGCTTTTGTGCCTGTTTTAAGTCCTCCAGCTTAACGCCCCTACACCTCCCACTACACAGGCATACTTACTTATGCATACACTGACATCTGGCATACCTACACACACCCCAGGGCCACTTCCTTCCCCTGATGTCAGGGAGAGGATGGGCATGCAGAGTGCAGTAAGTCTCCACGTTACTCTGGCCAACAGTCTTGGCCTACCTCCAGCATCTGTCACCCACAACATCTGTTCCCTCCTTGTAAAGTGCTGAACTATCTCACCTGGGTCAGTGCTATAGCTGATCACAGTGCCCGATCAGGATGTCACTGTGACAGGCAGCAGTGCAGATTGACCGGTCAATCAATGCAGTGCCGCAACATATGCACTAAATGAGATTTCCGTGCCCCCAGTCAGGTTACTCCCTGGGCAGTGACCCTGCTCACACCCTCCCCTAGTTCCACCTCTGATCACAATTATCTCTCTTGGAGAGTGTAGCAAATTGGAGTTGGGGGAATCTCACCTCTGCCATGCATGGTCACAATCTGGGCACAGGACCCAAATAGTGGGCAATGTGGCACTTCTTACAGTAGAGAATAAGTAACTTTATTCTTTACTTGTGTATTAAGGACCTTATTTGCATTCAATTCAGTCCACATGGGACCAAGACTTTCTGGCTTACTGAACAAAGTGGAATTGTTTCGTAGAGGGTGGAGAATTGTATTTTATCTGAAATTACCCCCTCTGCACAAAATACAAACAATTATACCCATACAAGTACCTTGTGGAAGTTGTTGCCCTCTATCTTCCTGTGGTCTCTCCCTGTTTCTCACCGTGCCTCCTCCCATTTCCTTGCACCTCTGCGTCTCCGCATATATCCCTATACTCAGAGCCGGCTCCGGTCAGTGACATGGGATGCCCAAATATGAGCATACCCATATATGGGCATCCATGCCACTGACCGGAGCCCGCTCTGTTGCGGATATGGAGAGAGACTGGGAGATTTACATCCCCTTATAATTCATATGGTGCATAGTACCGGCACGTATTGTTTTACCGGTACTGTGTACCTTCTTACTTTCACACTGGTACAGTATGTGCTGCAGTGGGACTGAGAGGGATATATTGGTAACACATAGTCATTGGTGGGGGAATTCAATCCATTTTGAAAATAGTAATGCATTGTTTTTTACTTTTTTTTTTGCAGTAATGAAGAATGAAAAAGTTCTGTTAAAATTGAATTGGACGTGAACTGGATTCAGCATTTCATCATCAACTCTGCACCAGTGTGAATTGACGTTCTTTAATGTTCTGACAAGGTACATGCAACATCTCTTCCTCTACCCCTACACCACCCTCTGCCTCTTGCCTCTCTCTCCACCTCCCTGCTAAGCGTATTAACCCATCTAATGTAATCCACATTCCTTGTCTCACTTTACTCTTCCCTTCTCACGTGCCCTCTGGAATGTCCACCACTTCTCATTCCCCTCACCCCTGTCCTACTCGATACCTCAGCTTAATTGAACTCTCTCCTCTGACATCTACCCTTATCTCTAACCTCTCCTCACTTTCTGCTTAAACTAACTATCTTGTTAACTCTTACAATGCTATCATCTCCTCCTCCCTCCTCCTCCATCATCTATATGCCCCTTCTAGGCTCTGACACACTCATCCCTCTAAGGCCGTGATTATCATGGGCACACGCTTGGTCGTCCACAGTGCGTGCGAGCGATGCAGGGCCTCCCCGTCGCCTCGGACCTCAGTGCAGGGATTGCTGGAGCGACAGGCATGCGCTAACTTTGCCTTCTGTTGCGTGCTTACTATAGACGCAGCCTAACCCATGCATTGGTTTAATTCACAAGCACGCTCTCATCACACTTCATCACATCACACTGCTGCTCTTAACACCTATGGAGGAAATCTCACAGTCTGATTTTCTACACTAAACCTTTGTCCTGTTCTGTAAAACTCTGCTCCTTTTTTTAAGGTCAAACACTACTTTTTCCTCACTCATCAACACTCCAATTTCATTCACACTGTCTTCTATGTACAGTATTTGAGTCCCACCACTGACTTTCTCCTCCCACTTAACATCCATCCTTTATTTCTCCTCAAGCCTTTGCTCACTTGAGGCAAGGTGGATGCCATCCACAAGTAGATTCGTTCTCTCCCTTCCCCCTCTCTCTTTTTCTATCTAGATCTCATTGCACTCTTGACTCCTTTTCTCCTGTCACAAAGCTGGAACCTGATCTTCTCTTCTCCCTCTACCACATGTCCTCTCAATCCTATATTCTCACTCTCACCCACATCTTCAATTCCTCCATATCCTTTGGCTCTTTCAACTCTTCCTTTTAAGCATGCAGTGGTCACCCCTATTCTCAAAAATAACCTTAACCTAGTGTGAATTTCTAACTATCGCCCTGTATCCGTCCTACCATTTGCCTCCTAATTGCTAGAACGTCTTGTGATCTCCCGTTTGATCAACATTCTTAAATCACATGCTCCTCTGGGCCCTTCACAATCTGCCTTTCCCAATGTAACCAATTATGTACATAAAGAAAATTCCCAAGGTCCATTTTACTTACTAATCCTGCTTGATCTCTCTTCTGCTTTTGATACTGTCAATCACTCTTCTCATTCATATTCTAAACTCTTTCTTCGTATCCGCAGCAAACTTATATCCTGGTTTTCATCATACTTCTCCATCACACATTCTCCATCTCTGTTGCTAACGTGTCTTTGTCTCCTGTTGTTTTGTCTGTTGGTATACCTCAGGACTCTGTTCTGGGACCTCTCTCACTACATACTATCACTAGTTGACCTTATCAACTATTTTGGCCCTTGATATCATCTCTATGCAGATGATACACACACCTATCCACCCTACCGTCACTCCTGCAATTTAGTTCCTAGTTTCGGGTCGCCTCCTGGCTATATCCTCCATGGATGACACTCTTCTGCCTTAAACCTAATGTCTAAAACTGAGCTCCTCATATTTCCCCCTAAATCTGGCCTAATATCACCTTTCTCCATCGCAGTAAACAGTACTACCATCATCCTGTCATGAAAGCACATTGCCTAGGAGTAACATTTGACTCTTCCCTTTCCATCTTCATTCACGACACTGGCTAAAGTTTGTCGATTCTTTCTCTGTAATATTTCCAAGATTTGCCCTTTTCTCTGTCAATCTACTGCTAAAACGCCAATGCATGCCCTTATCGTATGGGTTAACATACTGCTAACAGGGCTCCCTGCTTCACAACTTTCTCATTTGCAATCTATCCAAAACTCTGCTGCTTGAATAATTTCCCTTTCTCCCACAACAGTATCTGCTCATCTCCTCCTCCTCCTTAAATCCCTCTCCTTGCTTCCCATCAAGTTTCAGATCACCTACAAAGTTCTCCTCCTTACCTTTTTGTTAAGGTTCTCTATTAGTGGTGTACCGAGTACCCGGCGTTACCCGACACATTTCCAGCTACCCGGACATTTACTCGAAACCGGCCACTGAGAAGTGGACTTGGCCGGGTAATACCCGGCGTCGGGTAATGTCAGGGCAGCTGGAAATAATCTTTTATACTTACCTTTCCTAAGACATCTAGGATCAGCAGCAGCAGTCCTCTGATGTTGGCAGCATCAGAGGTGTCTTCACCTGGCGGGGGGAGCTGCAGGAATCACTTCCACAGCACCGAAGCAGGTAAGCTGTGTCTGTGAGCCTGCAGCTCCCCCGCCGGCTGAAGACACCACAGATGCTGCCACCGTCACAGGACTGCTGCTGATCCTAGATGTCACCGCCACCCGGAAGGTAAGTGCCAAACCGTGTACCCGACCGGGTAGAACCTTTCATTTTGGCCGGGTACCCGTTACCCATTTTTTTATAGTTGAGGACCCAGTCCAACACTATTCTCTATTCATCTGCTCCTTCCTACATATCATCTTTGGTCTCGTTATGCCCTTCCTCGTCTCCTAAGCTCTACTAATAACTGTCTCCATTATACTTCTTACACCTCTACTGCGCACTCGCTCTCTTGCCTGAAACCCTTTCCCATCAATTTACCTGTGAAACTCACACACACTCAGTATATGCCAACATACCCTCTTCCACCCACATTTAAGATCAACCTTAAAATTCACAACTTAAATGAAGCATTTCAATAGCTTTTACTCGTTGCTACTGTCACTCATTCAGTCACTAACTATTGTTCCCAAGAAGTGCTTTATACTACAAGTACCCACCATTAAGGACAAGCATTGTCATCTACTGCACTTGTTCCCCCACCTGTTGTCTCTCTGTAAGTCTCCTTACATTTCTCTTAGATTGTAAACTACCCAGGACAGGGATTTACTTTCCTATTGTCTGTTTTTGTTTGTTGAACTTATTGTATAATAATTTCCTGTACTTTTTGGTCTCTCTTGTAAAGAGCTGAGTACACAATGGGTGGTATATAAATAGAGATATTTGCAGAGTCTAGAGACAAGGCACACGTGTATAGGTAGCTACAGTTTATCCGGGACCGTATGCATCCTTGAAGTGCCTGTCCCAGTTATTTTCTATTGATTGCAATGTAGGAGTGTCTGTCCTGTCTTATTTTTTTTATTATTATTATTATTATTATTATTATATATACAAAGATATATACAAAGATTGTTTCCTGTCGTTAGCATGACATTGTGTGACACAGTGTGATGTCATTGATTCAGTAGATTGTGTGCAGACCGGGACTGCAGTACAGTTTCACTGACATGAATAACTTGTGTGGTAGAAGCTCTAGAAGGAGCACAGCTGTGGGAGGGAGGTGGATTTGCTTTGTATCACATGGTTTGGAGCAAGGTTCATTGTATGTATCGTCAATAATAATTATAATAATAATAATGCAATGCTTAACTTTTTTATTTCAAGAGGAAAGACTGCAGAACAGAAGTGAATATTGAAGCCATGTGTTCATTTTCTTGCAAAATAGAAAATTGAAGGACAGTTGAAGAGGAGGAAAATGACTACACAGAGACAGATAAGCAATGTGTATATTTCTCATTTAGTATTTGTCGTTTTATTGACTCCAAAAAATCCGGCTGCTAAGGGTTTCGCATTGGACATATTCACCTCTACTCCACCCCTTCCTGTGATCTGTATCATGCAGATTTTTGTTGATTCAATACATCATGAATAGAGTGTGGCTACAGTATGAAGTACTGACCCAAGGACCACATCTACTACCATTCATAACAAGAACATGTGCAGTAGCGCACTGCTGCAGTTCTATGTTATTGCTATGAAAGGTTGAGGTGGTGCAATCATATGAATCTTGAGTGGGAGGGATCCTGTTTGCATCATTTAATTTGATCTAGGCCAGTAGAGTATATAACTCTCAGTACAGGTTACATATGGCATCAGTATTAGTGATTTAAAGAACAGAAAAACAGGAGTGGAGAACAAAACCAAGTAATGTTGAAGTTACTACTTTTTACTATTTACTTGGTCAGTCTGTACTGTCTACTCCCCACACAGCTGCTAAGGGTTTCCATTTGAGATACATTCACCTTCTACTCTGCACTACTGTGCTACCCTCTATTCAGAGATGAGTTCAAGTCATGTTTACCACTCTAAATCGCTCTGCAGTCATTGATTCAGCACATCATGGGTAGAGCATGGCTATAGATACAGCAAGCTTTATTTTACCCTAATATTGCATTAAAAAATAGAATATCACTCAGTTTCCTACAGATTTACTGATGCTGATAATGCAGAATCTCACCCTCCCATCATAATACACCAGAGGAAGAAATAATCCTTGCTATATATGTACATTGTGTGACATATTGCCTCCATGACCATTGATGGCAAATACATATTCTGTATAGAGCAGCTGTGTTATGATGTAGTTGTTATTGATCATCATTGAGATATAATCACAAGAATCTTATGCAAAGGGAAACTGTCATTAGCATAGTGGGATTTCAGCCCCCAAACTTCTGTAATATTAATGCAATGTCTTACTTTTATTGCAGTGAACACCGAAGAGACGGATCTACTACAACACTGCACAGGACAAGAGTATACACTACAAGCAGCAAAATGATCATGCAGTTGACAATATGTTGTTCTGGTAATGTGCACAATTATTATGTATGGGCTCCACACCACAGTGCTGGACATATTTTGTTAACTTCAACACTACCCCTACCATGGAGATGTCTTCCTGTGATTGGTGTTACTGATTCAGTACATCATATGCACAGTGTGGCTATTATATGATGGATTGATTTAATGAACCCACCAAACACTGATGACATCTGTATCATCTTCTGTAAAGTGCATCTACAGCAGGATATTATCAGCATTTGGGGTGATATAATCAGAGGCATCTATGTGCTTTTGTGCTGGGTAAAGTCCTCCAGCTGAACCGCCCCCCGCCCCCCACCCCCCTACACCTCCTGCCACACAGGCAAACTTACTTACACACACAGCACACTTACTTATGCACACTGACACTTGGCATACCTACACACACACACCCCACAGCCACTGGCATGCATGCAGAGTCCTGGGCATGCAGGATGGGCATGCAGAGTACAGAATATCTCCACCTTGCTCTGGCCCGTACTCTTGGCCTACCCCCAGCATCTGTCACCCACAACCTCTGTTCCCTCCCTGTAAATTGCTGCACTAACACACCTTGGTCAGCGCTGCAACCGATCACAGCACCGGATCATGTCACTGTGATAGGAAGCAGTGCTAATTGACCGGTCAATCAATGCCACGTGGCAACATACGCACCAAAAGAGATTTCCATGCCCCCTGACAGGCTACTCCCTGGGCAGTGACCCTGCTCATCTTCCACCTCTGATCACAATATTCTCTCTTGGAGAGTGTAGCAAATTGGAGTTGGGGGAATTTCACCTCTGCAGTACATGTAGAGTCCTGTATGCAGAGTACAGAAAGTCTCCACCTTAGTCTGGCCCGTACTCTTGGCCTACCCACAGCATCTGTCACCCACAAATAATACATACACTAATACTCCCCACAATACACACTTTAATACCTCCTCAATAATAATCTCCCCAATAATATTATAGTCTTAAACACAATATACACAATACCCCCTAACACAAGATACCCAATCTAACACTCTCCTCTGCACCTCAACATAATATACACACTATAATACCCTACACACAATATAATACTCCCACACACACACAATATACACCCTATCCTCCTACCGCCATAAAACACAACCAATAATACACACACACTTTGTGGATGTTGGGACCAGCTCCTTGCATGCACCAGTGAAAGAGAGAGGCCTGCCATCCGTGCCTCCCTCCGTTTCCCATCTTCTCCCTGTCTCTCTCCCTCCCTTTCTTTGCATCTCCCTGCATCTTTGCGTATACCCAGTCAGTGACGGCTCCGGTCACGTGATGCCTTAATATGGGCTTATCCATATATCTGTTGCAGAGATGGAGAGAGACCTGGAGATTTTACATTTCCTTATAATTCATATTGGTACTTAGTACGGGCACTTATTGTTTTATCAGTACTGGGTACCTGACCGTACTGGCCTACGAGTGAGAAGGCAATATTGGCATCACACAGTTACAGTTGAATATGTCATTCAATCCATTTTGAAAATAGTAATGCAATGTGGTTTTGTTTTGTTTGCTTTTTGCAGTAATGAAGAATGAAAAAGTTATATTAAAATTAAATTGGAGGGGAACAGGATTCAGCATTTCTTCATGAACTCTGCACTTGTGAGCATTGACCTTCTTGAGTGCCCTGACAGGTACACGCAACTTTAAGACTATAATCTTCATCAACTGCTGTGCAAGCTTTCGTGCTATACCTCCCCCTCCGGTTTTGATTTATACATTTGCTCTCTCAATTCATGTCCTCTAATATCTGGAGGCTCTCTCCTAGCATTTCTCTCTACCACAGCACGTCATCCCAATGTAACCTCTCTCTTGTTCTTTCTGTTTACTGTTTCCTCACTCCTCTGTAAAACTTTTCTAATTTCTCTAACTTCCACACTCCTGCTTTTATCCACATGTTCTATACACTTTCCTTCCCCTACCTTTGCATGTGTCTACACAAAGCACCATTTGTACAGACCTCTATTGCAGCTATTTCTGCACTGCTCAATGAAATGCACTCCTGCACATCCTATTCTCTTCCACCTTCCCTCATTCTCTACGCCCCCCTCTCAAAGCCCCCTCTCTCTATGTCTCCTCTCTCTACGCCTATCTGTCTCATTCTCTTGACGCCCTTCTCTCTCTACATATCCCTATCTCTGTCTCTCTCTACACCTATCTCTGTGTCTCCTTCTATGCTCGCTGATGTTGGGGGATATCTCTTATAATCTTGGACCGGCTCATATACACATCAGGCCTCCCTACTAAGAGTGTTAACCTATCTAATGTAATCCACATTCCTTTCCTTACTTTTCTCTTCCCTTCTCCTGTGCCCTCTGGAATGTCCACTCTTACTAACAAGGCTCTAGTTGTACATAACCTCTTCTGCTCTCATCAGTCACAATCAGTCATTCCCCTCACCGCATCTTACCTGTCCCACTGATTTGCCTCTGCTTAATTAAACTCTCCTCTGACATCTACTCTAACCTCTCTTCTCTCTTCTCTCTCTTTCTTTCTGCTTAAACTAACAATCTTATTAACTCTTACAATGCTATCCTCCTATCTATATGCCCCCTATAGGCTCTGACACACTCATCCCTCTAACCCACACCTTTGGCTAAATTCCCAAACACACTCATCACACTTCCACTCGCTGTTCTTAATACCTACGGAGGAAATCTCACACTTTGTTTGATTTTTCTACAGTAAAAATGTCTCCTGTCCTGTATAAAGCTGCTCTCTAGGGCTAAATACACTACTTTTTTCCACACTCATCAACACTCAAATTTAATTTACGCTGTTTTTTTTCTCTGTATTTGACTCCCTCCACTGACCTTCTCCTCCCACTTGCCATCCTTCCTTCACTTCTCCTCAAGCATTTGACTACTTCAGAGGCAAGGTGGATGCCACCCAAAAGGAGATTCCTTCTGTCCCTTCCCCCTTCTCTCCTTCTACCCAAATCTCCTTCTGCACTTGACTCCTTTTCTTCTCTTACAGAGCTGGAAGCTAATCATCTTCTATTCTCCCTCTACCACATGCCCTCTAGATCGTATCCCCTCACACCTTACTGCATCTCTTAGTCCACACTCTCACCCACATCTTCAATTTCTCCCTATTCTCTGGATTTTTGCCCTCTTACTTTAAGCCTGTAGCGGTCACCCTTTTGTCAGAAACAAACTACACCCTATGTGCCTTACTAACTACCGCTCTGTATCCCTCATGCTGTTTGCCTTCTAATTGCTAGTGTCAACATTCTTAAATCACATGCCCTCCTGGATCCTTTACAACCTGCCTTTCGTACAGCACGTTCTACAGACTGTGCTTAAAGCTAATTCCCAAGGTTTTTCCCTACTAATCCTACTTGATCTATCGGCTGCGTTTGATGCTCTCAATCACTCTCCTCCTTCATATTCTAAACTCTCTCTTGGTATCAGTAACAAAGTTCTATCCTGGTTTTCATCATAACTTTCCTGTCACACATTCTCCATCTCTGTTGCTAACATGTCTTCGTCTTCTATTGATCTGTCTGTGGGTATACATCAGGGCTCTGTTCTGAGATCTCTCTTTCTCTCTACATACTATCATTTGGTGACTTCATCAATGCTTTTGGCCTTAGATATAATCTCTATGCGGATGATACACACACAAATCTATCCACCCCTGTTCTCACTCCTGCAATCCAGTCCCTACTCTTGGGTTGTCTCCTGGCTATATGCTCATGGATGGCACTCCACTGCCTTAAACTTAATGTCTAACACTGGGCTCATATTATCCCCTTTCTCCATCACAGTAAACAGTACTACCATCTATCTTGTCATCAAACATGTTGCATAGGAGTAACATTTGGCTCTTCAATTCCATCTCCATTCACATGCACGGCTATGGGTAAAATGTGTTGCCTCTTTCTCTGTAATATTGCCAAGATCTTCCCTTTCCCCTCTCAACCTACTGCTAAAACTCCAATGTATACTGTTATCCTATAGGTTATTTTAACATACTACTAACAGGCCTCCATGCTTCACAACTTTCTCCTATGCAAAACTCTGCTGCTTGAATTATCTCACTTTCTCCCACAACAGTCTCTGCTCATCTCCTTAAATCCCTGTCCTGGCATCCCATCAAGTTTTTGTATCACCTACAAAGTTCTCCTCCTTACCTTTTTGTTAAGGCTCTCCATTAATCTGCTCCTTCTTGCATATCATCTTTGATCTCTCGTTATGCCCTTGCTTGTCTCTTGCACTATAACCATAACTGTCTCCTGTAAACTTCTTTCACCTCTACTGTTCTCTCACTTGCCTGAAACCATTTTCCATCACTGCACCGTACATGTGAAACTTCCTCACACTCAGTATATGCCAACATAACCTCTTCCACCCACATGTAAGACCAATCTTAAAATTCACGACTTAAATCAAGCATTTAAAAAACTTTGACTCGTGGCTACTGTCCCACACCCACAGTCACTGCTAACAACTATTGTTCCCAAGATGTGCTTTCTACTAATTGTACCCACCATTAAGGACAAGCATTGTCATCTACTGCACTTCTTCCCCCAACTGCTGCCTCTCTTTAAGTCTTCTAACATTTCTATTAGATTGTAAAGTTCCCAGGGCAAGGATTTACTTTCCTATAATCTGTTTTTATTTGTCGCACTTATTTTTTAATTATTTTTCCCCTCTCCCCTAATGATATACATATAGGTTTTCCTGTCATTTGCATGACAGAGTTATTATGGTTAACTATTGCATCATGTAGACTGCCTTTTCAGTGTGATGTAATTGATTCAGTACTTTGTGTGCAGACTGTGACTGCAGTACAGTGTCACGAACATTAATGACTTGTGTGGTAGAAGCTCTAGAAGGAACACAGCTATGGGAGGGAGGTGGATTTACTTTGGATCACATGGTTTGGCGCAAGGTTCATTGTATGTATGATCATAACCATGCAATGCTTAACTTTTATTTCAGGAGGGAAGAACAGTGAATATTGAAGCCATGTGTTTCTTTTCTGTCAGAAGAGAAATTTTGAAAGACAGTTGAAGAGGAGGAAAATGACTACACAGAGACAGATAAGCAATGTGTATATTTCTCATTTAGTATTTGTCGTTTTGTTGACTCCACACAATCCAGCTGCTAAGGGTTTCGCATTGGACATATTCCCCTCTACTCTACCCTTCCTGTGATCTGTACCATGCAGGTTTTTGTTGATTCAATACATCATGAGTAGAGTGTGGCTGCTGTATGAAGTATTGACCCAAGGACCACATCTACTACCATTCATAACAAGAACATGTGCAGTAGCGCACTGCTGTAGTTCTATGTGTTTTATTAAAGGTTGAAGTGGTGCAATCATATGAATCTGGAGTGGGATGAATCCTGTTTGCATCATATGGTTTCATCTAGGCCAGTAGAGTATATCTCTCAGTACAGGTTACACATGGCATCAGTAGTAGTGATTTAAAGAACAGAAAAAACAAGAGAAACTTCAATGTTGATAACAAAGCCAAGTAATGTTGAAGATACTCCTTTAACTATTTATTTGATCAGTCTGTACTGTCTACTCCCCACACAGCTACTAAGTCTTCCATTTGAGATACATTCACCTCCTACTCTGCACTGCTGTTCTGTCCTCTATTCAGAGATGAGTTCCAGTCATGTTTACCACTCTGAATCACTCTGCAGTCATTGATTCAGCACATCATGGGTAGAGCATGGCTACAGATACAGTAAGCTTTATTTTACCGGCTGATCATCCATAATATTGCATTAAAACATAGAATATTACTCAGTTTCCAAAAGATTCAGTGATGCTAATAATGCAGAATCTTACAACACATCCCATCATAATGCACCAGAGGAAGAAATAATCCTTGCTACACTACCGACACGTTTTATTGAAGCACGGCTAGCACCGCAAGCCGGGGGATGCCCCGGCGTGCTAGCCGCACTCCCTCAGCGTGCCGCACATCACCGATGCACGGTCACGCGTCATCGGTTGCCTGCGCCCCCTGCACGCGCGTCCAGGGCTCCCCGAGGGAGCACTGGTGTCCCGCGATGTGGGGGACAGCGGCAGGGGGTTCCGGGGGACCCGACGGACCCGGCAGCGGAAGGGAGAAAGCCCCGATCGGAGGGCGCTCCTCCGCTGCTTCGGCGTGCGCCCGGCACCCTCCGGCGCGCGCCAGGTTACTGCTGCGGCCAAGAACGGGCAAATGCTCGAATAAACTCGGCCGCAGCAGTATATCTGTACATTGTGTGACGTTTGGCCTCCATGACCATTGATAGCAAATACATATTTTGTATTGAGCGGCTGTGTTATGATGTAGTTGTTATTGATCATCATTGAGATATAATCACAAGAATCTTATGCAAAGGGAAAATGTCTGCAGCATAGTGGGATTTCAGCTCCCAAACTTCTGTAATATTAATGCAATGTCTTACTTTTATTGCAGTGAACACTGAAGAGACGGATCTACGACAACACTGCACAGGACAAGAGCAAACACTACAAGCAGCAAAATGATCTTGCAGTTGCAAGTATGTTCTGTAATGTGCACAATTATTATTTATGGGCTACACACCACAGTGCTGGACATATTCTGTTAACTTCTACCCCTACCATGGAGATGTCTTCCTGTGATTGATTCAGTACATCATATGCACAGTGTGGCTATGATATGATGGATGGATTTAATGAACCCACCACCCACTGACATCTGCATCATCTTCTGTAAAGTGCAGCAGGATATTATCAGCATTTGGGGTGGTATAATCTGGGGCATCTATGTGCTTTTGTGCCTGGATAAGTTCCTCCAGCTGAACCACCCCCCTATACCTGCCACACAGGCATACTTACAGAGCACACTTACTTATGCACACTGACACTTGGAATACACACACACACACACACACACACACACAGACACTGTCATGCATGCAGTGTCCTGTATGCAGAGTACAGAAAGTCTCCACCTTACTCTGGCCCGTACTCATGGCCTATCCCCAGCATCTGTCATCCACAACCTCTGTTCCCTCCCTGTAAAGTGCTGCACTAACACACCTGGGTCAGCGCTGCAGCTGATCACAGTGCCGGATCATGATGTCAATGGGATAGGCAGCAGAGCTGATTGACAAGTCAATCAATGCAGCTCCGCAATATATGCACCAAAAGAGATTTCTGTACCCCCTGTCAGGCTACTCCCTGGGCAGCGACCCTTCTCACCCCTCTCATTCCACCTCTGATCACAATAATCTCTCTTGGAGTGTGTAGCAAATTGGAGTTGGGGGAATCTCACCTCTGTAGTGCATGGTCACAATCTGGGCACTGTACCCAAATATTGGGCAATGTGGCACGTCTTACAGTAGAGAATAGAATAAGTAACTATATTCTTTACTTGTGTATTAAGGAACTTATTTGCAATAAAAATTCAGTCCACCTGGGACCAAGACTTTCTGGTTTTCTGAACAAAGTGGAATTGTTTTACTATAATTTTATATTCTCTGAAATGTAACATCACAATAAAGTACTCCTATTTTTTTCCTTTGTGCTTTTTTATGGACTATTCCTTTATGTATTTCACTTAATGGGACTAATTACCTTACGATTAGATTTCACTTGTATTTTCTTGGGTTACTCTTTGGAATTTCTCTCTGTGTTCATTTATACTATCTTATTTAGAGCAGTCTTTGCCATTGGACCCCATTTCTTGCCAGAGAGATCTGTAACACAGAGTATTGAAGAGAGTACAGAACAGTGGTGAAGTAGATTTTTATGCTTCTAGGCAGCCTCCCTTCTCACCATGTATTCTGCCCCCGACGGTCTCTTGCACTGCTCCCTCCTACACCCACTCTCCTCACTCTTCCCTCCCCTCCCCGCTATCACTCAATGACCCCCTCTCATTCAATCCTGCTCCCTTACTCCCCCCTCACTCATTCTTCCTTCTGCACACACAATCCTCCCGAATATCACTCCCAAACAACACACACACTAATTCTCCCCACAATACACACTATAATACCTCCTTGTGACGATAGCTTCCACAGGCTTATTAATATTACACAAAAATAATTGGGTTTGAACTGAACGAGGCTTAAGATATAATAAATTGTATTTATTCCTTAGAATATAGGTGAACACAACAGATAATACAGTAACGAACAAGAAGTACACTTACTTAAGGGTTGGGGAATGAGAAGTATGATGTAGCATTTCTTTCAGCAGTGAGGAAATCATTCAGGTGATATCAGGTAACCATATCAGCAAACGAAGACAAAGGATATATGGGTGGACAGCAGTTTATAAACCATTCTCCTTCTATTCTTAACCTTAAGCACAGGGGATTGGTTTACAATTACCTCCAGCCACTCACTAACGTGGGAAAGCATTCTGACCCATGCCCCCCTGCTAGTTGGCACATGCGCAGTAGAACTCTGGGGGTCTCATTTCTGAAGCCCCACATTTACGTCAGGAATGCCAGACAGTCTACCATTTGGAGTTCTGGCAGGAAAACCTTTGTTGAAAGGTGTTAACTGGAACACTTAAGACCTGCCCTGGTTTGGGCTTCGGATAAACAGTGAGGGTGATAAAACTTTGAACAGCACTTAAATCCTAGACATAGCGGCGTCCCCAGGGCCATCTGCTACCTTATGGCCCAAAAGAATCTCTTCTGGGTCTTTGTCCATACCTTAAGATACACTATTAAGCATAAAACATAAACGTATTAAAATATCCGGTTCCGTTAGGTTTAGCAGGTCCAAACTTCCCAGTTCGCATTGCCAGAACTGGGACACCATATGGTCCAAAAAGCGACTTGCTACGACCTAAGAAACCGGAGTTACACCAATGCACATTAAATCATTTTAATACAAAAATCTCCATTGAAAAAGAAATCTCAGCTTTTCACTAAATCCCCATTGAAAACAACGGGCAGCTCCGCCATAGACTTTCAATGGTAAATCGCCGCCATTGAAGTCAATGGGGGTTTTCTGCCATTGAAGTTTATGGGAAAAGTCCCGAACTTCAAGGGGGTCCATACTCCGTCGGGTTGGTCCAAGCGGGTCAAGGATGGTTCTGCAGCGATGCCGGAGCAGTGGCTACAGATACCCCAAACCCTGATCCGCTGAACCCTCCGGAACCGGAGATATGGATTCCTAAAATTCAGCATTTCTCACGTAGTCATTTTTCTGAGCCGTTTCTGCCGCCGCCGGCAAAGCCTATGGCGCGACCCGCTCTATCTGGTTCGACCCTTATCGGGGGTCCAGGATTCGGGGACCCGGTGGTGGTCGAGTGGGGGGACGCTTAGGAACTAGGGGCAAAAAGAATTTTATCCCTAGGTGCCCTAAAACAGTTTATTTCCCCGCTAATTGACGTTGAACTTGACCCAGTGATTTTAGCTCTTTTGAAGGACATTGTATCCGCTTTGCGGTTTGCGGTCTGGACGGCAGCCAACTAGGTTACCTCGAGGCATCTCCATTGAAGTCAATGAGCCCATTGACTTTCAATGGGAAACCGCCGCTCTCCCTCTCGGACGCCACCTGCTGGTCACTACAGGAAACAGGACGAAAACAGCACAAATTCCTATTGAAATGCATTGAGCCCTAATGGCGGCCAATGGGGACCTGCAAAATGGTGCCCGAAAAGGCGGGAAACTTACACAAAGAGCTATAATCATTAAAGAATTATTAACCCTTGTGCTCCCGGATGGATTCTAGTGTGTGTGTGATGCAAACACTGAGTAACCAGACATTACAATGGAACAGGGGAAAATACATTTACATGTCATAACAAGGGTTACATCACATTTCTGGACCTCAGCCCAGTTAACCCCTTGTCTCCCTGGTGCGGTCAGGGGTGGCCAAATGGGGTGCAACCCCTTTAATACCGGGCCACCCCCTCTCTCCCTCTACACCTCCCCTTCTTAATGCGTGTCCTGTGGCCCACTGGCCCTGACGGGGAGTGGGGCACTGCTGGCACCATTAATGAATTCAGTCTCAGAGGGATAGTCCTGGCGTGAAAGTCCATCAGCATTGCTGTTTTCACTACCCTTTTTGTGCTGAATGGTGAATTCAAATTCTTGCAAAGCCAAGCTCCATCTCAGCAGTTTGGCATTTTCCCCTGATACCCTCTGTAGCCAGCTCAGGGGATTGTGGTCGGTAATGACCGTGAAAGCCCTCCCATAGACATAGGGCTGGAGCTTTTTGAGTGCCCACACAATGGCCAAGCACTCCTTTTCAATGGTGGCATATGCCACCTCCCTGGGGAGCAGTTTGCGACTGAGATACACCACAGGGTGCTCTTTGCCGTCGTCCCCCACCTGGCTCAACACAGCCCCCACACCAAAGTCTGAGGCATCAGTCTGAATAAGAAAATGCTTGGTATAATCTGGGGCAGCCAGGATGGGGGCCTCAGCAAGCGCAGCTTTCAGTGCCTGGAAAGCAGTTTCACAGCAGGAGACCAGGTAATAAGCACAGGCAGTTGCTTCTTAGTCAGATCAGTCAGGGGTTTGGCCACGGCGCTGTACTGTGGGACAAATTTCCTGTAGTACCCTGCGGTGCCCAAAAAGGCCATGACCTGTTTCTTGGTTTTTGGAACAGGCCACTGAACTATGGCTTCTACCTTGGCTGGCTCTGGCTTGAAATGCCCTCCACCCACCCTGTGCCCTAAGTACAGGACTTCTGCCATACCTACCATACATTTAGTGGGTTTTAAGGTAAGCCCAGCCTCCCTGATTCTATCCAGCACCGCAGCTACATGTCCTATGTGGGATTCCCAGGAATTACTAAAGACAACAATGTCATCTAAGTAAGCCCTGGCATAGCTCTGCATCCCTTCCAGTAACCTATTGACCAGGCGTTGGAAGGTAGCCGGGGCATTCTTCATCCCAAATGGCATCACCAAAAACTCATAGAGGCCACTTGGAGTGAAGAATGCTGACTTCTCCCTAGCCTCCAGGGTCAGGGGAATCTGCCAGTAGCCTTTGCTCAGATCCATGGTGGTCAGATACTTTGCCCCCGCGAGTTCATCTAGTAACTCATCCATGCGGGGCATGGGGTAAGCATCTGACACCGTCCCAGCGTTGAGCAACCGGTAGTCCACACAAAACCGGGTGGTTTTGTCCTTAGGCACTAGGACTACTGGACTTGCCCAAGGGCTCTGGGACGGAGTAATTACCCCTAGGGTCAGCATCTCCTCAATCTCTCTCTCCATACTTGTCTTGACCTCTGCTGACACTCTATAAGCGTGCTTATGCAGAGGCTGCAGGTCCCCTGTGTGTACTGGGTGTTTGGTGAGATGTGTGGTCCCTGGCATGTCAGTGAAGAGGGCGCTATACTGAGCTAGCATGTCCCTGGCTTCTCCCTTCTGCCTAGCACTCAACTGTGCCCCGATCTCTACCTGCTCAACAGTGTTTCCTTGCTTTGCCTCCCCTAGGAGATCAGGCAGAGCATTGCTCGCCGGATCCTCCAGCAGTGGGCTACAAATGGCCATTACTGCTCCCATACTCGGTGCTCTGTATTCCTTTAACATATTAATGTGATATGTCTTGTGCCTCTCAGGCGCTACCTGTACAACATAGTTGCACTCATTCACCTTTCGGATAACCGGGTACGGTCCCGACCAGGCAGCCATCAGCTTGTTCTCCCGAGTGGGTTTGAGAACAAGCACCTGCTGTCCTGGGATGAATTCTCTGCTACGGCCTGCTGGTCATACCATTGCTTCTGCTTGGTCTGAGCAGCCCTGAGGTGGTCCTGGGCCACCCCCATAAGCATCTCTAACCGGTCTCTGAGATCTACTACATACTGGATCACTGAAGCATCAGTAGCAGTAGTCTTCCCCTCCCATCCCTCACGGAAGAGGTCCAGAGGTCCACGTACCCTGCGGCCATATAGTAGCTCGAAGGGGGAGAAGCCTGTAGATTCTTGCGGTACCTCTCGGTATGCAAACAGCAAGTGCTGCAGGTGAATCTCCCAGTCTTTCCCCTCCGCCTCTATAAAGGTCCGAAGCATCTGCTTCAGGGTACCATTAAACCTCTCACATAATCCGTTTGTTTGGGGATGGTAAGGGGTAGTGCGCTGGTGCTGTACACCGCAGGCATCCCAGAGACAATGTAACAGTTCACTCATGAACTGCGACCCCTGATCAGTTAGGATCTCACTAGGGAAACCTACCCTAGCAAAAATGTTCAGCAAAGCTGCTGCCACTGTCTTGGCACTTATGGTGCCCAGCGCTACCGCCTCAGGGTACCGGGTGGCAAAATCCACCACCGTGAGGATGTAGCACTTCCCTGACCTGCTAGGAATCATGAGGGGTCCTATCAGGTCCATCGCTACCTTCTGGAAGGGTTCCCCTATTATCGGTAGGGGTCTCAGGGGTGCCTTCACACGGTCGCCCGCCTTACCTACTCGCTGGCAGGCATCACAGGAGCGGCAGAAATCAGCCGCATCCCTGGATGCCCCCGGCCAGAAATAACGCTGCAATAACCGGGCTCGCGTTCTGGTGACCCCCTGATGTCCCGCTAACGGAAGAGAGTGAGCTACCCATAACAATTGCTGTCGGTACCCCTGGGGTACTACTAGCTGTCGCTTACCGGTCAATCCCTTCTCTATTCTCGGGTTCCCTTCTTCTCTGTATAGGAGTCCCTTATGCCATAGGCAGCGCTCAGTGCCCTCCCCTGCCTGAGATTCAGACGCCCGAATTCTCACGCCGGCCAGGGTAGGGTCTGCCTTCACTGCCTCCCTAAACTGGGCTCCTAAATCTGCCCCCCCCCCCAGTCATGTCATTGTCAGGGGAAGGGGACACGGTAAGGGGGAACAGTAAGTCAGCCTGTGGTTGCAACTGATCCTGGCTTACCTCCCTGGGCTCCTCTGTGCCCTCCGCTAACGTTGGTCCCAAAGGCTGGGGGACTGGGGTGGCCACCGCCAACATTGCCGCGGTCTGGCTCCGGGTAACCGCCGCCACTGCAGCGGGCTGGGGCACACGGTCGTAGGTGCAGGTCATCGGTCCCAGGTCATTGCCCAAAAGAATTTCAGCATCCAAACCTGGTAAAACCCCCACCTCCCGCACACTCTTGCCCACCCCCCAATCCAAAAAAATGCGGGCCACCTGCAGGAAACGTGGCTCTCCGTCAGCCACAGTGATCTGTATCCCAGGGCCTGGGATCAATTCCTCTGGCCGGACCATATCAGGTCGGACCAGGGTCACTGCAGCTCCTGAATCAAGTAAGCCAACTGCTTGCCGGTCACCGACTGTGACCGGGGTGAGATGCTTGCTCCTGCCGTCCGTCTGCTGCAGGTCTGCGCTGTGATGTCCTCCGCTCCTGGCTGTAGGCACTGAAGAAACCGGGGTAGGGGTGACATGGGACGTCTCGCTGGGAGTTGTTTCCATGACCGGTCCTGGTTCTTTGGTGGAAGCCACCCGCACGCGGGCTACCGGCTTTGCAGCTGGGGTGCGTTGCCCTCGATAGGGTCCGTTGGAACGCAGGGGTTCCGGGCAATCTGGTCAGATGTGACCAGTGCTGTTGCAATTGTAGCACTGGCGCTCATGCCGGAGCTCTCCCGCCTTCTGTGACCCGCTGCCCGCAGGCGGCTTTTGGGTCCACTGGGGGGTACTCACAGCTTTCTTGGCTGGCGACGGTGGGGTTACCGCTTTGGCTGGTACCTTGGCGGTCATCTGGGACCGGCTGACCACATAGTCATCTGCCATCCTCGCCGCCTCGGTGTAGGTCTTGGGCTTTTTATCATACACAAAAGCCCTCACCGCCGGCGGGCACTGCTGCATGAGCTGCTCCTGAAAGATGAGGTCCAGCAGGCGTTGGTAAGTCTTGGCCTCAGAGCCCTCCACCCAGTGTAACCCATACAAAGCCATGCGGGTCACATAAGTGACATAGGTCTCCTGAGGGTGCCTCTCCTCCAGCCGGAACTTACCCCGGTAAGCTTCAGGGGTAAAACCATGCTGAAACAGCAAAAGTTCTTTCAGGTGGTCATAGTCATCAGCAAACTCCTCTGTAAGCGCCATCAAAGTCTGTTTAGCCAAGCTGGAGAGTAGCGGGTCCAGGCGTGCAACCCTATGCTGGGGAAGCACCCCGTACCGCCGGCACTGCGTTTCAAAGTTCCTTAGAAACATGTCAATCCGATCAGTGCCCTCCACATACTTGGTGAGACTGTGCTTGTCCAGTTGGAGTCCATCTCTGGGGGGTCGGACCGGGGGGCAATAAGCGGGTCTGTTCATTGCCATAGAGATAAACGTTAGGGTTAGGGTTAGGGTTATAGGGGAATACGAAAATTTAGGTATGTGACTCATTTGGGTACTAACCAATCAGAGAAGAGTTAGGGTTGAAAGTTAGGGTTGAAAGTTAGGGTTGAAAGTTAGGGTTGACACTTAGGATTATTTTTCTATTTTTGTTTGGCCCAGGGTTATAGGGGAATATGAAAATTTAGGTATGTGACTCATTTGGGTACTAACCAATCAGAGAAGAGTTAGGGTTGAAAGTTAGGGTTGAAAGTTAGGGTTGAAAGTTAGGGTTGAAAGTTAGGGTTGACACTTAAGATTATTTTTCTATTTTTGTTTGGCCCAGGGTTATAGGGGAATACGAAAATTTAGGTATGTGACTCATTTGGGTACTAACCAATCAGAGAAGAGTTAGGGTTGAAAGTTAGGGTTGAAAGTTAGGGTTGAAAGTTAGGGTTGACACTTAAGATTATTTTTCTATTTTTGTTTGGCCCAGGGTTATAGGGGAATACGAAAATTTAGGTATGTGACTCATTTGGGTACTAACCAATCAGAGAAGAGTTAGGGTTGAAAGTTAGGGTTGAAAGTTAGGGTTGAAAGTTAGGGTTGAAAGTTAGGGTTGACACTTAGGATTATTTTTCTATTTTTGTTTGGCCCAGGGTTATAGGGGAATACGAAAATTTAGGTATGTGACTCATTTGGGTACTAACCAATCAGAGAAGAGTTAGGGTTGAAAGTTAGGGTTGAAAGTTAGGGTTGAAAGTTAGGGTTGAAAGTTAGGGTTGACACTTAAGATTATTTTTCTATTTTTGTTTGGCCCAGGGTTATAGGGGAATACGAAAATTTAGGTATGTGACTCATTTGGGTACTAACCAATCAGAGAAGAGTTAGGGTTGAAAGTTAGGGTTGAAAGTTAGGATTATTTTTCTATTTTTGTTTGGCCCAGGGTTATAGGGGAATACGAAAATTTAGGTATGTGACTCATTTGGGTACTAACCAATCAGAGAAGAGTTAGGGTTGAAAGTTAGGGTTGAAAGTTAGGGTTGAAAGTTAGGGTTGAAAGTTAGGGTTGACACTTAGGATTATTTTTCTATTTTTGTTTGGCCCAGGGTTATAGGGGAATACGAAAATTTAGGTATGTGACTCATTTGGGTACTAACCAATCAGAGAAGAGTTAGGGTTGAAAGTTAGGGTTGAAAGTTAGGGTTGACACTTAGGATTATTTTTCTATTTTTGTTTGGCCCAGGGTTATAGGGGAATACGAAAATTTAGGTATGTGACTCATTTGGGTACTAACCAATCAGAGAAGAGTTAGGGTTGAAAGTTAGGGTTGAAAGTTAGGGTTGAAAGTTAGGGTTGACACTTAGGACTATTTTTCTATTTTTGTTTGGCCCAGGGTTATAGGGGAATACGAAAATTTAGGTATGTGACTCATTTGGGTACTAACCAATCAGAGAAGAGTTAGGGTTGAAAGTTAGGGTTGAAAGTTAGGGTTGACACTTAGGATTATTTTTCTATTTTTGTTTGGCCCAGGGTTATAGGGGAATACGAAAATTTAGGTATGTGACTCATTTGGGTACTAACCAATCAGAGAAGAGTTAGGGTTGAAAGTTAGGGTTGAAAGTTAGGGTTGAAAGTTAGGGTTGACACTTAGGATTATTTTTCTATTTTTGTTTGGCCCAGGGTTATAGGGGAATACGAAAATTTAGGTATGTGACTCATTTGGGTACTAACCAATCAGAGAAGAGTTAGGGTTGAAAGTTAGGGTTGAAAGTTAGGGTTGAAAGTTAGGGTTGACACTTAGGATTATTTTTCTATTTTTGTTTGGCCCAGGGTTATAGGGGAATACGAAAATTTAGGTATGTGACTCATTTGGGTACTAACCAATCAGAGAAGAGTTAGGGTTGAAAGTTAGGGTTGAAAGTTAGGGTTGAAAGTTAGGGTTGAAAGTTAGGGTTGAAAGTTAGGGTTGACACTTAGGATTATTTTTCTATTTTTGTTTGGCCCAGGGTTATAGGGGAATACGAAAATTTAGGTATGTGACTCATTTGGGTACTAACCAATCAGAGAAGAGTTAGGGTTGAAAGTTAGGGTTGAAAGTTAGGGTTGAAAGTTAGGGTTGAAAGTTAGGGTTGACACTTAGGATTATTTTTCTATTTTTGTTTGGCCCAGGGTTATAGGGGAATACGAAAATTTAGGTATGTGACTCATTTGGGTACTAACCAATCAGAGAAGAGTTAGGGTTGAAAGTTAGGGTTGAAAGTTAGGGTTGAAAGTTAGGGTTGAAAGTTAGGGTTGAAAGTTAGGGTTGACACTTAGGATTATTTTTCTATTTTTGTTTGGCCCAGGGTTATAGGGGAATACGAAAATTTAGGTATGTGACTCATTTGGGTACTAACCAATCAGAGAAGAGTTAGGGTTGAAAGTTAGGGTTGAAAGTTAGGGTTGAAAGTTAGGGTTGAAAGTTAGGGTTAAAAGTTAGGGTTGAAAGTTAGGGTTGACACTTAGGATTATTTTTCTATTTTTGTTTGGCCCAGGGTTATAGGGGAATACGAAAATTTAGGTATGTGACTCATTTGGGTACTAACCAATCAGAGAAGAGTTAGGGTTGAAAGTTAGGGTTGAAAGTTAGGGTTGAAAGTTAGGGTTGACACTTAGGATTATTTTTCTATTTTTGTTTGGCCCAGGGTTATAGGGGAATACGAAAATTTAGGTATGTGACTCATTTGGGTACTAACCAATCAGAGAAGAGTTAGGGTTGAAAGTTAGGGTTGAAAGTTAGGGTTGAAAGTTAGGGTTGAAAGTTAGGGTTGACACTTAGGATTATTTTTCTATTTTTGTTTGGCCCAGGGTTATAGGGGAATACGAAAATTTAGGTATGTGACTCATTTGGGTACTAACCAATCAGAGAAGAGTTAGGGTTGAAAGTTAGGGTTGAAAGTTAGGGTTGAAAGTTAGGGTTGACACTTAGGATTATTTTTCTATTTTTGTTTGGCCCAGGGTTATAGGGGAATACGAAAATTTAGGTATGTGACTCATTTGGGTACTAACCAATCAGAGAAGAGTTAGGGTTGAAAGTTAGGGTTGAAAGTTAGGGTTGAAAGTTAGGGTTGACACTTAGGATTATTTTTCTATTTTTGTTTGGCCCAGGGTTATAGGGGAATACGAAAATTTAGGTATGTGACTCATTTGGGTACTAACCAATCAGAGAAGAGTTAGGGTTGAAAGTTAGGGTTGAAAGTTAGGGTTGAAAGTTAGGGTTGAAAGTTAGGGTTGACACTTAGGATTATTTTTCTATTTTTGTTTGGCCCAGGGTTATAGGGGAATACGAAAATTTAGGTATGTGACTCATTTGGTACTAACCAATCAGAGAAGAGTTAGGGTTGAAAGTTAGGGTTGAAAGTTAGGGTTGAAAGTTAGGGTTGAAAGTTAGGGTTGACACTTAGGATTATTTTTCTATTTTTGTTTGGCCCAGGGTTATAGGGGAATACGAAAATTTAGGTATGTGACTCATTTGGGTACTAACCAATCAGAGAAGAGTTAGGGTTGAAAGTTAGGGTTGAAAGTTAGGGTTGAAAGTTAGGGTTGAAAGTTAGGGTTGAAAGTTAGGGTTGACACTTAGGATTATTTTTCTATTTTTGTTTGGCCCAGGGTTATAGGGGAATACGAAAATTTAGGTATGTGACTCATTTGGGTACTAACCAATCAGAGAAGAGTTAGGGTTGAAAGTTAGGGTTGAAAGTTAGGGTTGAAAGTTAGGGTTGACACTTAAGATTATTTTTCTATTTTTGTTTGGCCCAGGGTTATAGGGGAATACGAAAATTAGGGTTAGGGTTAGGGTTAGGGTTAGGGTTAGGGTTAGGGTTAGGGTTAGGGTTAGGGTTAGGGTTAGGGTTAGGGTTAGGGTTAGGGTTAGGGTTAGGGTTATAGGGGAATACGAAAATTTAGGTATGTGACTCATTTGGGTACTAACCAATCAGAGAAGAGTTAGGGTTGAAAGTTAGGGTTGAAAGTTAGGGTTGAAAGTTAGGGTTGAAAGTTAGGGTTGAAAGTTAGGATTATTTTTCTATTTTTGTTTGGCCCAGGGTTATAGGGGAATACGAAAATTTAGGTATGTGACTCATTTGGGTACTAAACAATCAGAGAAGAGTTAGGGTTGAAAGTTAGGGTTGAAAGTTAGGGTTGAAAGTTAGGGTTGAAAGTTAGGGTTGACACTTAGGATTATTTTTCTATTTTTTTTTGGCCCAGGGTTATAGGGGAATACGAAAATTTAGGTATGTGACTCATTTGGGTACTAACCAATCAGAGAAGAGTTAGGGTTGAAAGTTAGGGTTGAAAGTTAGGGTTGAAAGTTAGGGTTGAAAGTTAGGGTTGAAAGTTAGGGTTGAAAGTTAGGGTTGAAACTTAGGATTATTTTTCTATTTTTGTTTGGCCCAGGGTTATAGGGGAATACGAAAATTTAGGTATGTGACTCATTTGGGTACTAACCAATCAGAGAAGAGTTAGGGTTGAAAGTTAGGGTTGAAAGTTAGGGTTGAAAGTTAGGGTTGAAAGTTAGGGTTGAAAGTTAGGGTTGACACTTAGGATTATTTTTCTATTTTTGTTTGGCCCAGGGTTATAGGGGAATACGAAAATTTAGGTATGTGACTCATTTGGGTACTAACCAATCAGAGAAGAGTTAGGGTTGAAAGTTAGGGTTGAAAGTTAGGGTTGAAAGTTAGGGTTGAAAGTTAGGGTTGAAAGTTAGGATTATTTTTCTATTTTTGTTTGGCCCAGGGTTATAGGGGAATACGAAAATTTAGGTATGTGACTCATTTGGGTACTAACCAATCAGAGAAGAGTTAGGGTTGAAAGTTAGGGTTGAAAGTTAGGGTTGAAAGTTAGGGTTGACACTTAGGATTATTTTTCTATTTTTGTTTGGCCCAGGGTTATAGGGGAATACGAAAATTTAGGTATGTGACTCATTTGGGTACTAACCAATCAGAGAAGAGTTAGGGTTGAAAGTTAGGGTTGAAAGTTAGGGTTGAAAGTTAGGGTTGAAAGTTAGGATTATTTTTCTATTTTTGTTTGGCCCAGGGTTATAGGGGAATACGAAAATTTAGGTATGTGACTCATTTGGGTACTAACCAATCAGAGAAGAGTTAGGGTTGAAAGTTAGGGTTGAAAGTTAGGGTTGAAAGTTAGGGTTGAAAGTTAGAGTTGACACTTAGGATTATTTTTCTATTTTTGTTTGGCCCAGGGTTATAGGGGAATACGAAAATTTAGGTATGTGACTCATTTGGGTACTAACCAATCAGAGAAGAGTTAGGGTTGAAAGTTAGGGTTGAAAGTTAGGGTTGAAAGTTAGGGTTGAAAGTTAGGATTATTTTTCTATTTTTGTTTGGCCCAGGGTTATAGGGGAATACGAAAATTTAGGTATGTGACTCATTTGGGTACTAACCAATCAGAGAAGAGTTAGGGTTGAAAGTTAGGGTTGAAAGTTAGGGTTGAAAGTTAGGGTTGAAAGTTAGGGTTGAAAGTTAGGGTTGAAAGTTAGGGTTGACACTTAGGATTATTTTTCGATTTTTGTTTGGCCCAGGGTTATAGGGGAATACGAAAATTTAGGTATGTGACTCATTTGGGTACTAACCAATCAGAGAAGAGTTAGGGTTGAAAGTTAGGGTTGAAAGTTAGGGTTGAAAGTTAGGGTTGAAAGTTAGGGTTGAAAGTTAGGGTTGACACTTAGGATTATTTTTCTATTTTTGTTTGGCCCAGGGTTATAGGGGAATACGAAAATTTAGGTATGTGACTCATTTGGGTACTAACCAATCAGAGAAGAGTTAGGGTTGAAAGTTAGGGTTGAAAGTTAGGGTTGAAAGTTAGGGTTGACACTTAGGATTATTTTTCTATTTTTGTTTGGCCCAGGGTTATAGGGTTAGGGTTAGGGTTAGGGTTAGGGTTAGGGTTAGGGTTATAGGGGAATACGAAAATTTAGGTATGTGACTCATTTGGGTACTAACCAATCAGAGAAGAGTTAGGGTTGAAAGTTAGGGTTGAAAGTTAGGGTTGAAAGTTAGGGTTGACACTTAGGATTATTTTTCTATTTTTGTTTGGCCCAGGGTTATAGGGGAATACGAAAATTTAGGTATGTGACTCATTTGGGTACTAACCAATCAGAGAAGAGTTAGGGTTGAAAGTTAGGGTTGAAAGTTAGGGTTGAAAGTTAGGGTTGAAAGTTAGGGTTGACACTTAGGATTATTTTTCTATTTTTGTTTGGCCCAGGGTTATAGGGGAATACGAAAATTTAGGTATGTGACTCATTTGGGTACTAACCAATCAGAGAAGAGTTAGGGTTGAAAGTTAGGGTTGAAAGTTAGGGTTGAAAGTTAGGGTTGAAAGTTAGGGTTGACACTTAGGATTATTTTTCTATTTTTGTTTGGCCCAGGGTTATAGGGGAATACGAAAATTTAGGTATGTGACTCATTTGGGTACTAACCAATCAGAGAAGAGTTAGGGTTGAAAGTTAGGGTTGAAAGTTAGGGTTGAAAGTTAGGGTTGACACTTAGGATTATTTTTCTATTTTTGTTTGGCCCAGGGTTATAGGGGAATACGAAAATTTAGGTATGTGACTCATTTGGGTACTAACCAATCAGAGAAGAGTTAGGGTTGAAAGTTAGGGTTGAAAGTTAGGGTTGAAAGTTAGGGTTGAAAGTTAGGGTTGAAAGTTAGGGTTGAAAGTTAGGGTTGACACTTAGGATTATTTTTCTATTTTTGTTTGGCCCAGGGTTATAGGGGAATACGAAAATTTAGGTATGTGACTCATTTGGGTACTAACCAATCAGAGAAGAGTTAGGGTTGAAAGTTAGGGTTGAAAGTTAGGGTTGAAAGTTAGGGTTGAAAGTTAGGGTTGAAAGTTAGGGTTGACACTTAGGATTATTTGGGTTAGGGTTAGGGTTAGGGTTAGGGTTAGGGTTAGGGTTAGGGTTATAGGGGAATACGAAAATTTAGGTATGTGACTCATTTGGGTACTAACCAATCAGAGAAGAGTTAGGGTTGAAAGTTATGGTTGAAAGTTAGGGTTGAAAGTTAGGGTTGAAAGTTAGGGTTGACACTTAGGATTATTTTTCTATTTTTGTTTGGCCCAGGGTTATAGGGGAATACGAAAATTTAGGTATGTGACTCATTTGGGTACTAACCAATCAGAGAAGAGTTAGGGTTGAAAGTTAGGGTTAGGGTTAGGGTTAGGGTTAGGGTTAGGGTTAGGGTTAGGGTTAGGGTTATAGGGGAATACGAAAATTTAGGTATGTGACTCATTTGGGTACTAACCAATCAGAGAAGAGTTAGGGTTGAAAGTTAGGGTTGAAAGTTAGGGTTGAAAGTTAGGGTTGAAAGTTAGGGTTGAAAGTTAGGGTTGAAAGTTAGGGTTGAAAGTTAGGATTATTTGTCTATTTTTGTTTGGCCCAGGGTTATAGGGGAATACGAAAATTTAGGTATGTGACTCATTTGGGTACTAACCAATCAGAGAAGAGTTAGGGTTGAAAGTTAGGGTTGAAAGTTAGGGTTGAAAGTTAGGGTTGAAAGTTAGGGTTGACACTTAGGATTATTTTTCTATTTTTGTTTGGCCCAGGGTTATAGGGGAATACGAAAATTTAGGTATGTGACTCATTTGGGTACTAACCAATCAGAGAAGAGTTAGGGTTGAAAGTTAGGGTTGAAAGTTAGGGTTGAAAGTTAGGGTTGACACTTAGGATTATTTTTCTATTTTTGTTTGGCCCAGGGTTATAGGGGAATACGAAAATTTAGGTATGTGACTCATTTGGGTACTAACCAATCAGAGAAGAGTTAGGGTTGAAAGTTAGGGTTGAAAGTTAGGGTTGAAAGTTAGGGTTGAAAGTTAGGGTTGACACTTAGGATTATTTTTCTATTTTTGTTTGGCCCAGGGTTATAGGGGAATACGAAAATTTAGGTATGTGACTCATTTGGGTACTAACCAATCAGAGAAGAGTTAGGGTTGAAAGTTAGGGTTGAAAGTTAGGGTTAGGGTTAGGGTTAGGGTTAGGGTTAGGGTTAGGGTTATAGGGGAATACGAAAATTTAGGTATGTGACTCATTTGGGTACTAACCAATCAGAGAAGAGTTAGGGTTGAAAGTTAGGGTTGAAAGTTAGGGTTGAAAGTTAGGGTTGAAAGTTAGGGTTGACACTTAGGATTATTTTTCTATTTTTGTTTGGCCCAGGGTTATAGGGGAATACGAAAATTTAGGTATGTGACTCATTTGGGTACTAACCAATCAGAGAAGAGTTAGGGTTGAAAGTTAGGGTTGAAAGTTAGGGTTGAAAGTTAGGGTTGAAAGTTAGGGTTGAAAGTTAGGGTTGAAAGTTAGGGTTGAAAGTTAGGGTTGAAAGTTAGGGTTGACACTTAGGATTATTTTTCTATTTTTGTTTGGCCCAGGGTTATAGGGGAATACGAAAATTTAGGTATGTGACTCATTTGGGTACTAACCAATCAGAGAAGAGTTAGGGTTGAAAGTTAGGGTTGAAAGTTAGGGTTGAAAGTTAGGGTTGAAAGTTAGGGTTGAAAGTTAGGGTTGACACTTAGGATTATTTGTCTATTTTTGTTTGGCCCAGGGTTATAGGGGAATACGAAAATTTAGGTATGTGACTCATTTGGGTACTAACCAATCAGAGAAGAGTTAGGGTTGAAAGTTAGGGTTGAAAGTTAGGGTTGAAAGTTAGGGTTGAAAGTTAGGGTTGAAAGTTAGGGTTGACACTTAGGATTATTTTTCTATTTTTGTTTGGCCCAGGGTTATAGGGGAATACGAAAATTTAGGTATGTGACTCATTTGGGTACTAACCAATCAGAGAAGAGTTAGGGTTGAAAGTTAGGGTTGAAAGTTAGGGTTGAAAGTTAGGGTTGACACTTAGGATTATTTTTCTATTTTTGTTTGGCCCAGGGTTATAGGGGAATACGAAAATTTAGGTATGTGACTCATTTGGGTACTAACCAATCAGAGAAGAGTTAGGGTTGAAAGTTAGGGTTGAAAGTTAGGGTTGAAAGTTAGGGTTGAAAGTTAGGGTTGACACTTAGGATTATTTTTCTATTTTTGTTTGGCCCAGGGTTATAGGGGAATACGAAAATTTAGGTATGTGACTCATTTGGGTACTAACCAATCAGAGAAGAGTTAGGGTTGAAAGTTAGGGTTGAAAGTTAGGGTTAGGGTTAGGGTTAGGGTTAGGGTTAGGGTTAGGGTTAGGGTTAGGGTTAGGGTTATAGGGGAATACGAAAATTTAGGGTTAGGGTTAGGGTTAGGGTTAGGGTTAGGGTTAGGGTTAGGGTTAGGGTTATAGGGGAATACGAAAATTTAGGTATGTGACTCATTTGGGTACTAACCAATCAGAGAAGAGTTAGGGTTGAAAGTTAGGGTTGAAAGTTAGGGTTGAAAGTTAGGGTTGAAAGTTAGGGTTGAAAGTTAGGGTTGACACTTAGGATTATTTTTCTATTTTTGTTTGGCCCAGGGTTATAGGGGAATACGAAAATTTAGGTATGTGACTCATTTGGGTACTAACCAATCAGAGAAGAGTTAGGGTTGAAAGTTAGGGTTGAAAGTTAGGGTTGAAAGTTAGGGTTGAAATTTAGGGTTGAAAGTTAGGGTTGAAAGTTAGGGTTGAAAGTTAGGATTATTTGTCTATTTTTGTTTGGCCCAGGGTTATAGGGGAATACGAAAATTTAGGTATGTGACTCATTTGGGTACTAACCAATCAGAGAAGAGTTAGGGTTGAAAGTTAGGGTTGAAAGTTAGGGTTGAAAGTTAGGGTTGAAAGTTAGGGTTGACACTTAGGATTATTTTTCTATTTTTGTTTGGCCCAGGGTTATAGGGGAATACGAAAATTTAGGTATGTGACTCATTTGGGTACTAACCAATCAGAGAAGAGTTAGGGTTGAAAGTTAGGGTTGAAAGTTAGGGTTGAAAGTTAGGGTTGACACTTAGGATTATTTTTCTATTTTTGTTTGGCCCAGGGTTATAGGGGAATACGAAAATTTAGGTATGTGACTCATTTGGGTACTAACCAATCAGAGAAGAGTTAGGGTTGAAAGTTAGGGTTGAAAGTTAGGGTTGAAAGTTAGGGTTGAAAGTTAGGGTTGAAAGTTAGGATTATTTTTCTATTTTTGTTTGGCCCAGGGTTATAGGGGAATACGAAAATTTAGGTATGTGACTCATTTGGGTACTAACCAATCAGAGAAGAGTTAGGGTTGAAAGTTAGGGTTGAAAGTTAGGGTTGAAAGTTAGGGTTGACACTTAGGATTATTTTTCTATTTTTGTTTGGCCCAGGGTTATAGGGGAATACGAAAATTTAGGTATGTGACTCATTTGGGTACTAACCAATCAGAGAAGAGTTAGGGTTGAAAGTTAGGGTTGAAAGTTAGGGTTGAAAGTTAGGGTTGAAAGTTAGGATTATTTTTCTATTTTTGTTTGGCCCAGGGTTATAGGGGAATACGAAAATTTAGGTATGTGACTCATTTGGGTACTAACCAATCAGAGAAGAGTTAGGGTTGAAAGTTAGGGTTGAAAGTTAGGGTTGAAAGTTAGGGTTGAAAGTTAGAGTTGACACTTAGGATTATTTTTCTATTTTTGTTTGGCCCAGGGTTATAGGGGAATACGAAAATTTAGGTATGTGACTCATTTGGGTACTAACCAATCAGAGAAGAGTTAGGGTTGAAAGTTAGGGTTGAAAGTTAGGGTTGAAAGTTAGGGTTGAAAGTTAGGATTATTTTTCTATTTTTGTTTGGCCCAGGGTTATAGGGGAATACGAAAATTTAGGTATGTGACTCATTTGGGTACTAACCAATCAGAGAAGAGTTAGGGTTGAAAGTTAGGGTTGAAAGTTAGGGTTGAAAGTTAGGGTTGAAAGTTAGGGTTGAAAGTTAGGGTTGACACTTAGGATTATTTTTCGATTTTTGTTTGGCCCAGGGTTATAGGGGAATACGAAAATTTAGGTATGTGACTCATTTGGGTACTAACCAATCAGAGAAGAGTTAGGGTTGAAAGTTAGGGTTGAAAGTTAGGGTTGAAAGTTAGGGTTGAAAGTTAGGGTTGAAAGTTAGGGTTGACACTTAGGATTATTTTTCTATTTTTGTTTGGCCCAGGGTTATAGGGGAATACGAAAATTTAGGTATGTGACTCATTTGGGTACTAACCAATCAGAGAAGAGTTAGGGTTGAAAGTTAGGGTTGAAAGTTAGGGTTGAATGTTAGGGTTGACACTTAGGATTATTTTTCTATTTTTGTTTGGCCCAGGGTTATAGGGTTAGGGTTAGGGTTAGGGTTAGGGTTAGGGTTAGGGTTAGGGTTATAGGGGAATACGAAAATTTAGGTATGTGACTCATTTGGGTACTAACCAATCAGAGAAGAGTTAGGGTTGAAAGTTAGGGTTGAAAGTTAGGGTTGAAAGTTAGGGTTGACACTTAGGATTATTTTTCTATTTTTGTTTGGCCCAGGGTTATAGGGGAATACGAAAATTTAGGTATGTGACTCATTTGGGTACTAACCAATCAGAGAAGAGTTAGGGTTGAAAGTTAGGGTTGAAAGTTAGGGTTGAAAGTTAGGGTTGAAAGTTAGGGTTGACACTTAGGATTATTTTTCTATTTTTGTTTGGCCCAGGGTTATAGGGGAATACGAAAATTTAGGTATGTGACTCATTTGGGTACTAACCAATCAGAGAAGAGTTAGGGTTGAAAGTTAGGGTTGAAAGTTAGGGTTGAAAGTTAGGGTTGAAAGTTAGGGTTGACACTTAGGATTATTTTTCTATTTTTGTTTGGCCCAGGGTTATAGGGGAATACGAAAATTTAGGTATGTGACTCATTTGGGTACTAACCAATCAGAGAAGAGTTAGGGTTGAAAGTTAGGGTTGAAAGTTAGGGTTGAAAGTTAGGGTTGACACTTAGGATTATTTTTCTATTTTTGTTTGGCCCAGGGTTATAGGGGAATACGAAAATTTAGGTATGTGACTCATTTGGGTACTAACCAATCAGAGAAGAGTTAGGGTTGAAAGTTAGGGTTGAAAGTTAGGGTTGAAAGTTAGGGTTGAAAGTTAGGGTTGAAAGTTAGGGTTGAAAGTTAGGGTTGACACTTAGGATTATTTTTCTATTTTTGTTTGGCCCAGGGTTATAGGGGAATACGAAAATTTAGGTATGTGACTCATTTGGGTACTAACCAATCAGAGAAGAGTTAGGGTTGAAAGTTAGGGTTGAAAGTTAGGGTTGAAAGTTAGGGTTGAAAGTTAGGGTTGAAAGTTAGGGTTGAAAGTTAGGGTTGACACTTAGGATTATTTGGGTTAGGGTTAGGGTTAGGGTTAGGGTTAGGGTTAGGGTTATAGGGGAATACGAAAATTTAGGTATGTGACTCATTTGGGTACTAACCAATCAGAGAAGAGTTAGGGTTGAAAGTTATGGTTGAAAGTTAGGGTTGAAAGTTAGGGTTGAAAGTTAGGGTTGACACTTAGGATTATTTTTCTATTTTTGTTTGGCCCAGGGTTATAGGGGAATACGAAAATTTAGGTATGTGACTCATTTGGGTACTAACCAATCAGAGAAGAGTTAGGGTTGAAAGTTAGGGTTAGGGTTAGGGTTAGGGTTAGGGTTAGGGTTAGGGTTAGGGTTAGGGTTATAGGGGAATACGAAAATTTAGGTATGTGACTCATTTGGGTACTAACCAATCAGAGAAGAGTTAGGGTTGAAAGTTAGGGTTGAAAGTTAGGGTTGAAAGTTAGGGTTGAAAGTTAGGGTTGAAAGTTAGGGTTGAAAGTTAGGGTTGAAAGTTAGGATTATTTGTCTATTTTTGTTTGGCCCAGGGTTATAGGGGAATACGAAAATTTAGGTATGTGACTCATTTGGGTACTAACCAATCAGAGAAGAGTTAGGGTTGAAAGTTAGGGTTGAAAGTTAGGGTTGAAAGTTAGGGTTGAAAGTTAGGGTTGACACTTAGGATTATTTTTCTATTTTTGTTTGGCCCAGGGTTATAGGGGAATACGAAAATTTAGGTATGTGACTCATTTGGGTACTAACCAATCAGAGAAGAGTTAGGGTTGAAAGTTAGGGTTGAAAGTTAGGGTTAGGGTTAGGGTTAGGGTTAGGGTTAGGGTTAGGGTTATAGGGGAATACGAAAATTTAGGTATGTGACTCATTTGGGTACTAACCAATCAGAGAAGAGTTAGGGTTGAAAGTTAGGGTTGAAAGTTAGGGTTGAAAGTTAGGGTTGAAAGTTAGGGTTGACACTTAGGATTATTTTTCTATTTTTGTTTGGCCCAGGGTTATAGGGGAATACGAAAATTTAGGTATGTGACTCATTTGGGTACTAACCAATCAGAGAAGAGTTAGGGTTGAAAGTTAGGGTTGAAAGTTAGGGTTGAAAGTTAGGGTTGAAAGTTAGGGTTGAAAGTTAGGGTTGAAAGTTAGGGTTGAAAGTTAGGGTTGAAAGTTAGGGTTGACACTTAGGATTATTTTTCTATTTTTGTTTGGCCCAGGGTTATAGGGGAATACGAAAATTTAGGTATGTGACTCATTTGGGTACTAACCAATCAGAGAAGAGTTAGGGTTGAAAGTTAGGGTTGAAAGTTAGGGTTGAAAGTTAGGGTTGAAAGTTAGGGTTGAAAGTTAGGGTTGACACTTAGGATTATTTGTCTATTTTTGTTTGGCCCAGGGTTATAGGGGAATACGAAAATTTAGGTATGTGACTCATTTGGGTACTAACCAATCAGAGAAGAGTTAGGGTTGAAAGTTAGGGTTGAAAGTTAGGGTTGAAAGTTAGGGTTGAAAGTTAGGGTTGAAAGTTAGGGTTGACACTTAGGATTATTTTTCTATTTTTGTTTGGCCCAGGGTTATAGGGGAATACGAAAATTTAGGTATGTGACTCATTTGGGTACTAACCAATCAGAGAAGAGTTAGGGTTGAAAGTTAGGGTTGAAAGTTAGGGTTGAAAGTTAGGGTTGACACTTAGGATTATTTTTCTATTTTTGTTTGGCCCAGGGTTATAGGGGAATACGAAAATTTAGGTATGTGACTCATTTGGGTACTAACCAATCAGAGAAGAGTTAGGGTTGAAAGTTAGGGTTGAAAGTTAGGGTTGAAAGTTAGGGTTGAAAGTTAGGGTTGACACTTAGGATTATTTTTCTATTTTTGTTTGGCCCAGGGTTATAGGGGAATACGAAAATTTAGGTATGTGACTCATTTGGGTACTAACCAATCAGAGAAGAGTTAGGGTTGAAAGTTAGGGTTGAAAGTTAGGGTTAGGGTTAGGGTTAGGGTTAGGGTTAGGGTTAGGGTTAGGGTTAGGGTTAGGGTTATAGGGGAATACGAAAATTTAGGGTTAGGGTTAGGGTTAGGGTTAGGGTTAGGGTTAGGGTTAGGGTTAGGGTTATAGGGGAATACGAAAATTTAGGTATGTGACTCATTTGGGTACTAACCAATCAGAGAAGAGTTAGGGTTGAAAGTTAGGGTTGAAAGTTAGGGTTGAAAGTTAGGGTTGAAAGTTAGGGTTGAAAGTTAGGGTTGACACTTAGGATTATTTTTCTATTTTTGTTTGGCCCAGGGTTATAGGGGAATACGAAAATTTAGGTATGTGACTCATTTGGGTACTAACCAATCAGAGAAGAGTTAGGGTTGAAAGTTAGGGTTGAAAGTTAGGGTTGAAAGTTAGGGTTGAAATTTAGGGTTGAAAGTTAGGGTTGAAAGTTAGGGTTGAAAGTTAGGATTATTTGTCTATTTTTGTTTGGCCCAGGGTTATAGGGGAATACGAAAATTTAGGTATGTGACTCATTTGGGTACTAACCAATCAGAGAAGAGTTAGGGTTGAAAGTTAGGGTTGAAAGTTAGGGTTGAAAGTTAGGGTTGAAAGTTAGGGTTGACACTTAGGATTATTTTTCTATTTTTGTTTGGCCCAGGGTTATAGGGGAATACGAAAATTTAGGTATGTGACTCATTTGGGTACTAACCAATCAGAGAAGAGTTAGGGTTGAAAGTTAGGGTTGAAAGTTAGGGTTGAAAGTTAGGGTTGACACTTAGGATTATTTTTCTATTTTTGTTTGGCCCAGGGTTATAGGGGAATACGAAAATTTAGGTATGTGACTCATTTGGGTACTAACCAATCAGAGAAGAGTTAGGGTTGAAAGTTAGGGTTGAAAGTTAGGGTTGAAAGTTAGGGTTGAAAGTTAGGGTTGACACTTAGGATTATTTTTCTATTTTTGTTTGGCCCAGGGTTATAGGGGAATACGAAAATTTAGGTATGTGACTCATTTGGGTACTAACCAATCAGAGAAGAGTTAGGGTTGAAAGTTAGGGTTGAAAGTTAGGGTTGAAAGTTAGGGTTGACACTTAGGATTATTTTTCTATTTTTGTTTGGCCCAGGGTTATAGGGGAATACGAAAATTTAGGTATGTGACTCATTTGGGTACTAACCAATCAGAGAAGAGTTAGGGTTGAAAGTTAGGGTTGAAAGTTAGGGTTGAAAGTTAGGGTTGAAAGTTAGGGTTGACACTTAGGATTATTTTTCTATTTTTGTTTGGCCCAGGGTTATAGGGGAATACGAAAATTTAGGTATGTGACTCATTTGGGTACTAACCAATCAGAGAAGAGTTAGGGTTGAAAGTTAGGGTTGAAAGTTAGGGTTGAAAGTTAGGGTTGAAAGTTAGGGTTGAAAGTTAGGGTTGAAAGTTAGGGTTGAAAGTTAGGGTTGAAAGTTAGGGTTGACACTTAGGATTATTTTTCTATTTTTGTTTGGCCCAGGGTTATAGGGGAATTAGGGTTAGGGTTAGGGTTAGGGTTAGGGTTAGGGTTAGGGTTAGGGTTAGGGTTAGGGTTAGGGTTAGGGTTAGGGTTAGGGTTAGGGTTAGGGTTATAGGGGAATACGAAAATTTAGGTATGTGACTCATTTGGGTACTAACCAATCAGAGAAGAGTTAGGGTTGAAAGTTAGGGTTGAAAGTTAGGGTTGAAAGTTAGGGTTGAAAGTTAGGGTTGAAAGTTAGGGTTGAAAGTTAGGGTTGAAAGTTAGGGTTGACACTTAGGATTATTAGGGTTAGGGTTAGGGTTAGGGTTAGGGTTAGGGTTAGGGTTAGGGTTATGGTTATAGGGGAATACGAAAATTTAGGTATTATTTATTTATTTATTTATAAAATATTTTACCAGGAAGTAATACATTGAGAGTTACCTCTCGTCATGTATGTGACTCATTTGGGTACTAACCAATCAGAGAAGAGTTAGGGTTGAAAGTTAGGGTTGAAAGTTAGGGTTGAAAGTTAGGGTTGAAAGTTAGGGTTGAAAGTTAGGGTTGACACTTAGGATTATTTTTCTATTTTTGTTTGGCCCCGCGTATTAGGGTTAGGGTTAGGGTTAGGGTTAGGGTTAGGGTTAGGGTTAGGGTTATAGGGGAATACGAAAATTTAGGTATGTGACTCATTTGGGTACTAACCAATCAGAGAAGAGTTAGGGTTGAAAGTTAGGGTTGAAAGTTAGGGTTGAAAGTTAGGGTTGAAAGTTAGGGTTGACACTTAGGATTATTTTTCTATTTTTGTTTGGCCCAGGGTTATAGGGGAATACGAAAATTTAGGTATGTGACTCATTTGGGTACTAACCAATCAGAGAAGAGTTAGGGTTGAAAGTTAGGGTTGAAAGTTAGGGTTAGGGTTAGGGTTAGGGTTAGGGTTAGGGTTAGGGTTAGGGTTAGGGTTAGGGTTAGGGTTAGGGTTAGGGTTAGGGTTAGGGTTAGGGTTATAGGGGAATACGAAAATTTAGGTATGTGACTCATTTGGGTACTAACCAATCAGAGAAGAGTTAGGGTTGAAAGTTAGGGTTGAAAGTTAGGGTTGAAAGTTAGGGTTGACACTTAGGATTATTTTTCTATTTTTGTTTGGCCCAGGGTGATAGGGGAATACGAAAATTTAGGTATGTGACTCATTTGGGTACTAACCAATCAGAGAAGAGTTAGGGTTGAAAGTTAGGGTTGAAAGTTAGGGTTGAAAGTTAGGGTTGACACTTAGGATTATTTTTCTATTTTTGTTTGGCCCAGGGTTATAGGGGAATACGAAAATTTAGGTATGTGACTCATTTGGGTACTAACCAATCAGAGAAGAGTTAGGGTTGAAAGTTAGGGTTGAAAGTTAGGGTTGAAAGTTAGGGTTGAAAGTTAGGGTTGAAAGTTAGGGTTGACACTTAGGATTATTTTTCTATTTTTGTTTGGCCCAGGGTTATAGGGGAATACGAAAATTTAGGTATGTGACTCATTTGGGTACTAACCAATCAGAGAAGAGTTAGGGTTGAAAGTTAGGGTTGAAAGTTAGGGTTGAAAGTTAGGGTTGAAAGTTAGGGTTGACACTTAGGATTATTTTTCTATTTTTGTTTGGCCCAGGGTGATAGGGGAATACGAAAATTTAGGTATGTGACTCATTTGGGTACTAACCAATCAGAGAAGAGTTAGGGTTGAAAGTTAGGGTTGAAAGTTAGGGTTGAAAGTTAGGGTTGACACTTAGGATTATTTTTCTATTTTTGTTTGGCCCAGGGTTATAGGGGAATACGAAAATTTAGGTATGTGACTCATTTGGGTACTAACCAATCAGAGAAGAGTTAGGGTTGAAAGTTAGGGTTGAAAGTTAGGGTTGAAAGTTAGGGTTGAAAGTTAGGGTTGAAAGTTAGGGTTGACACTTAGGATTATTTTTCTATTTTTGTTTGGCCCAGGGTTATAGGGGAATACGAAAATTTAGGTATGTGACTCATTTGGGTACTAACCAATCAGAGAAGAGTTAGGGTTGAAAGTTAGGGTTGAAAGTTAGGGTTGAAAGTTAGGGTTGAAAGTTAGGGTTGAAAGTTAGGGTTGACACTTAGGATTATTTTTCTATTTTTGTTTGGCCCATGGTGATAGGGGAATACGAAAATTTAGGTATGTGACTCATTTGGGTACTAACCAATCAGAGAAGAGTTAGGGTTGAAAGTTAGGGTTGAAAGTTAGGGTTGACACTTAGGATTATTTTTCTATTTTTGTTTGGCCCAGGGTTATAGGGGAATACGAAAATTTAGGTATGTGACTCATTTGGGTACTAACCAATCAGAGAAGAGTTAGGGTTGAAAGTTAGGGTTGAAAGTTAGGGTTGAAAGTTAGGGTTGAAAGTTAGGGTTGAAAGTTAGGGTTGACACTTAGGATTATTTTTCTATTTTTGTTTGGCCCAGGGTTATAGGGGAATACGAAAATTTAGGTATGTGACTCATTTGGGTACTAACCAATCAGAGAAGAGTTAGGGTTGAAAGTTAGGGTTGAAAGTTAGGGTTGAAAGTTAGGGTTGACACTTAGGATTATTTTTCTATTTTTGTTTGGCCCAGGGTTATAGGGGAATACGAAAATTTAGGTATGTGACTCATTTGGGTACTAACCAATCAGAGAAGAGTTAGGGTTGAAAGTTAGGGTTGAAAGTTAGGGTTGAAAGTTAGGGTTGAAAGTTAGGGTTGACACTTAGGATTATTTTTCTATTTTTGTTTGGCCCAGGGTTATAGGGGAATACGAAAATTTAGGTATGTGACTCATTTGGGTACTAACCAATCAGAGAAGAGTTAGGGTTGAAAGTTAGGGTTGAAAGTTAGGGTTGAAAGTTAGGGTTGAAAGTTAGGGTTGAAAGTTAGGGTTGACACTTAGGATTATTTTTCTATTTTTGTTTGGCCCAGGGTTATAGGGGAATACGAAAATTTAGGTATGTGACTCATTTGGGTACTAACCAATCAGAGAAGAGTTAGGGTTGAAAGTTAGGGTTGAAAGTTAGGGTTGAAAGTTAGGGTTGACACTTAGGATTATTTTTCTATTTTTGTTTGGCCCAGGGTTATAGGGGAATACGAAAATTTAGGTATGTGACTCATTTGGGTACTAACCAATCAGAGAAGAGTTAGGGTTGAAAGTTAGGGTTGAAAGTTAGGGTTGAAAGTTAGGGTTGAAAGTTAGGGTTGACACTTAGGATTATTTTTCTATTTTTGTTTGGCCCAGGGTTATAGGGGAATACGAAAATTTAGGTATGTGACTCATTTGGGTACTAACCAATCAGAGAAGAGTTAGGGTTGAAAGTTAGGGTTGAAAGTTAGGGTTGAAAGTTAGGGTTGAAAGTTAGGGTTGACACTTAGGATTATTTTTCGATTTTTGTTTGGCCCAGGGTTATAGGGGAATATGAAAATTTAGGTATGTGACTCATTTGGGTACTAACCAATCAGAGAAGAGTTAGGGTTGAAAGTTAGGGTTGAAAGTTAGGGTTAGGGTTAGGGTTAGGGTTAGGGTTAGGGTTATAGGGGAATACGAAAATTTAGGTATGTGACTCATTTGGGTACTAACCAATCAGAGAAGAGTTAGGGTTGAAAGTTAGGGTTGAAAGTTAGGGTTAGGGTTAGGGTTAGGGTTAGGGTTAGGGTTAGGGTTATAGGGGAATACGAAAATTTAGGTATGTGACTCAATTTGGGTACTAACCAATCAGAGAAGAGTTAGGGTTGAAAGTTAGGGTTGAAAGTTAGGGTTGAAAGTTAGGGTTGACACTTAGGATTATTTTTCTATTTTTGTTTGGCCCAGGGTTATAGGGGAATACGAAAATTTAGGTATGTGACTCATTTGGGTACTAACCAATCAGAGAAGAGTTAGGGTTGAAAGTTAGGGTTGAAAGTTAGGGTTGAAAGTTAGGGTTGAAAGTTAGGGTTGAAAGTTAGGGTTGAAAGTTAGGATTATTTTTCTATTTTTGTTTGGCCCAGGGTTATAGGGGAATACGAAAATTTAGGTATGTGACTCATTTGGGTACTAACCAATCAGAGAAGAGTTAGGGTTAGCGTTGAAAGTTAGGGTTAGGGTTGACCCTTACGATTATTTTTGTATTTGTGTTTGGTTAAAAAAGAATAGAACATTTTTAGTTATGTGACTCATTTAGGTACTTGGCCAATGAGAGTTAAGTTCTGAACAATTTAGGGAGGGTGTGGTTTGGGGTTGAAAGTGTGGTAAGAAAAAGTGTAAGTGGGTAAGCACGTGAGGGAGGTTGTGGGTAGGTGGGTGAGGGAGGTTTAGGGATGTATGGTGGGTGTGGGTAAGGAGGTTGAAGGTTTTTGAGGGAAGGTGGATGATGAAGAGAGTGGGTAGGTGGTGTTGAAGGTGGATTAGGGAGGGTGAGTAAATGTGTCTGGGAGGGTGAGGATGAAGGTGGGTGAAAAAAGTGTGGGTCAGTTCAGGTATGGGTGAGTGGGCAAGGGTGAGGCTGGGTATTGGTGTGCAGGTAAGGGTGGTGAAGGTGAATTTTAATATGGATGATGAGGGTAGAAGGTGGGTGAGGGAGGTTGGGTGAAGGAGGGTGTGGGAAGGTGATGTTGAAGGTGGGTGAGGGATGGTTAATATGGGTATAGGAGGCTTTGTAGGTAAGGTTGAGGCCAGTAAGGTAGAGTGAACGTGGGTGAGGGAGGGTGAGGATTAAGGTGGAAGAGGGAGGGTGTGTTTAAGTGGGGTTAAAGGTTGGTGAATGTAGGTGAGGTAGGGGGATGAGTGAAGGTGTGGGTGAGTGAAGGTGTTGGTGAGGGGGCAATGGTGGGTGGGTGAAGGTGGATGAGTGTGAGGGTGAAGGTGGATGAGGTGGTGGGTGATAGTGAACATGGGTCAAGAGCGGGTGAGGGAGGGCATGGAATCAGTCTGTGAGCCTGCCCTTTCTATTTTGTTGTATATATTCTATTCCCTATCCAATTGACATGTTGCATTTATATGCAGTTAGTCATTCAAAAATTTGAAACTCTTGCATTCGTTGCATGTTAGCGAGAGGCACCCTTAGAGGTAAAGAGCTAGCTTTTACCTCACTACTAAGTACTTGGACATTGAGGACTAGATCCGTTTTGTACAGAGCGGAGCTTCTCCTCTGCCGTATGCTAGGAGTGAAGAAGCACTACTGTCTATCGTCCGTAAAGGGGTATGCTTTCTTCCCCCAATTTACAGTCGAGCTAGCGCTGCAGATGGGACAGTAGCGAAGAGTTCACTGCCTGACTCTAAAAGGGCACACTCGTGTAAAGGGAGAGAAATCAACTCAAAGCTTTATATCCTGAGAGATAAAAGCAATGCATTGTGTGGGTGTACTCACTTACCTCAACTACTTACCTCCTTGTTAGTATGTCCTTTGTGAACATCATCTTGATAGACGTACTTACCTATTTTCATACTGCAAATAAATTTTACCCAAGATAAGTGAAAAAATATAATGCAATCCCCTTTAGAGCAATGCAGTTGAGGACCCTCTTTCACTGATGGACTAAATAAACAATGCTTAGACTGAGTGAGAGAGGGGTTTGTGAGAGAGAGGGGAGAGTGGTAGTCCTTGAAAGAGAGAGAGAAAGAAAGGACATTTGTGAGAGTAAAATACAGGTGATTTAGAAGGAGCAGGGATGCTAGTCAGGGAGAGTAATAGAGAGCAGGGAGAGAAAGAGAGGGTGTGAGAAAGAAAAAGAGAGAGAGAGAAGTGGAAGAAAGAAATGTGTGTGAGAGCAAGAGACGGGTTGAAGTGAAAGAGATAGAGTGGGAGTAAGAGAGAAAAAAATTGAGAGAAGGGAGAGGGAGAGAGAAGGGAGAGGGAGAGAGAAGGGAGAGGGAGAGAGAAGGGAGAGGGAGAGAGAAGGGAGAGACAAGTGTGAGAGGAGGGACAGAGAAGGGAGAGGGAGAGAGAAGGGAGAGGGAGAGAAAAGGAAAAGGGAGAGAAAAGGAAAAGGGAGAGAAAAGGAAAAGGGAGAGAAAAGGAAAAGGGAGAGAAAAGGAAAAGGGAGAGAAAAGGAAAAGGGAGAGAAAAGGAAAAGGGAGAGAAAAGCAAAAGGGAGAGAAAGGGGACAGAAAGGGGAGAGAAAGGGGAGAGAAAAGGGAGAGAAAAGGAAAGGGAGATAGAAGGAAAAGGGAGAGAAAAGGAAGAGGGAGAGAGAATGGAGAGACAAGGGAGAGGGAGAGACAAGGAAAGGGAGAGAGAAGGGATAGGGAGAGAGAAGGGAGAGGGAGAGAGATGGGAGTGACAAGGGAGAGAGGAGGGAGAGCGAAGGAAGAGGGAGAGAGAAAAGGGAGAGAGAGAGAGAAGGGAGAGAAAGAGAGTGATGAGGGAGTGACAAGGAAAAGGGAGAGAGAAGGGAGAGGGAGAGAGAAGGGAGAGGGAGAGAGGAGAGAGAAAAGGGAGAGAGAGAGAAGGGAGAGGGAGAGAGAGAGGTAGAGGGAATGACGAGGGAGTTATAAGGGAGAGGGAGAGAGAAGGGAGGGGGAGAGAGACAGAAGGGAGTGGAGAGAGAGAGAAGGGAGTGGAGAGAGAGAGAAGGGAGAGGGAGAGCGAAGGAAAGGGGAGGCAAGGAAAAGGGAGAGAATGGAGAGATAAGAAAAAGGGAGAGAGAAGGGATAGGGAGAGAGAAGGCAGAGAGAAGGCAGAGGGATAGAGAAGGGAGTGAGAAAAGGGAGAGAGAAAGAAAAGGGAGAGAGAAGGGAAAAGGAGAGAGAAGGAAAAGGGAGAGAGAAGGAAAGGGAGAGAGAATGGAGAGACAAGGGAGAGGGAGAGACAAGGAAAGGGAGAGAGAAGGGATAGGGAGAGAGAAGGGAGAGGGAGAGAGAAGGGGGTGACAAGGGAGAGAGGAGGGAGAGAGAAGGGAGAGGGAGAGAGAATGAAAAGGGAGGGGAAAGGAAAAGGGAGAGAGAATGGAAAGGGAGAGAGAAGGAAGAGGGAGGGAGAAGGAAGATGGAGAGAGAAGGAAGATGGAGAGAGAAGGAAGAGGGAGAGAGAAGGAAGAGGGAGAGAGAAGGAAGAGGGAGAGAGAAGGAAGAGGGAGAGAGAAGGAAGAGGGAGAGAGAAGGAAGAGGGAGAGAGAAGGAAGAGGGAGAGAGAATGGAGAGACAAGGGAGAGGTAGAAACAAGGGAGAGGGAGCGACAAGGGATAGGGAGAGAGTAGGAAGAGGGAGAGAGAGAAGGAAGAGGGAGAGAGAGAAGGAAGAGGGAGAGAGAGAAGGAAGAGGGAGAGAGAGAAGGGATACGGAGAGAGAGAAGGTAGATGTAGAGAGAAGGGAGATGGAGAAGAAGGAAGATGGAGAATGGAGAGAGAGAGAGAGAGAGAGAGAGAGAGAGAGAGAGAGAGAGAGAGAGAGAGAGAGAGAGAGAGAGAGAGAGAGAGAGAGATGAGGGAGTGACAAGGAAAATGGAGAGAGAAGGGAGAGTGAGAGAGAAGGGAGAGGGAGAGAGGAGAGAGAAGGGAGAGAGAGAAGAGAGAGGGAGAGACAGAGAGAAGGAAGAGGGTGAGAGAGAAAGGAATGGTTGAGAGAGAGAAGGGAGAGGGAGAGGGAATGACGAGGGAGTTATAAGGGAGAGGGAGAGAGAAGGGAGGGGGAGAGAGAGAAGGGAGTGGAGAGAGAGAGAGAAGGGAGAGGGAGAGCGAAGGAAAGGGTAGGGGAAAGGAAAAGGGAGAGAATGGAGAGATAAGGAAAAGGGAGATAGCATGGAAAGGGAGAGAGACGGAAGAGGGAGAGAGAAGGAAGAGGGAGAGAGAAGGGATAGGGAGAGAGAAGGGAGAGAAAGGCAGAGGGATAGAGAAGGGAGTGAGAAAAGGGAGAGAGAAAGAAAAGGGAGAGAGAAGGGAAAAGGAGAGAGAAGGAAAAGGGAGAGAGAAGGAAAGGGAGAGGGAAGGAAAGGGAGAGGGAAGGAAAAGGGAGAGAGAATGGAGAGACAAGGGAGAGGGAGAGAGGAGGGGGTGACAAGGGAGGAGGGAGAGAGAAGGGAGAGGGAGAGAGAAGGAAGATGGAGAGAGAAGGAAGATGGAGAGAGAAGGAAGAGGGAGAGGGAAGGAAGAGGGAGAGAGAATGGAGAGACAAGGGAGAGGTAGAAACAAGGCAGAGGGAGCGACAAGGGATAGGGAGAGAGAAGGAAGAGGGAGAGAGAAAAGGGATAGGGAGAGAGAGAAGGGATAGGGAGAGAGAGAAGGGATACGGAGAGAGAAGGGAGAGAAAGGCAGAGGGATAGAGAAGGGAGTGAGAAAAGGGAGAGAGAAAGAAAAGGGAGAGAGAAGGGAAAAGGAGAGAGAAGGAAAAGGGAGAGAGAAGGAAAGGGAAAGGGAAGGAAAGGGAGAGGGAAGGAAAAGGGAGAGAGAATGGAGAGACAAGGGAGAGGGAGAGAGGAGGGGGTGACAAGGGAGAGAGGAGGGAGAGAGAAGGGAGAGGGAGAGAGAAGGAAAAGGGAGCGGAAAGGAAAAGGGAGAGAGAATGGAAAGGGAGGGAGAAGGAAGATGGAGAGAGAAGGAAGATGGAGAGAGAAGGAAGATGGAGAGAGAAGGAAGAGGGAGAGGGAAGGAAGAGGGAGAGGGAAGGAAGAGGGAGAGAGAATGGAGAGACAAGGGAGAGGTAGAAACAAGGCAGAGGGAGCGACAAGGGATAGGGAGAGAGAAGGAAGAGGGAGAGAGAAAAGGGATAGGGAGAGAGAGAAGGGATAGGGAGAGAGAGAAGGGATACGGAGAGAGAGAAGGGATACGGAGAGAGAGAAGGTAGATGTAGAGAGAAGGGAGATGGAGAAAGAAGGAAGATGGAGAAGGGAGAGAGAGAGAAGGGAGAGAGAGAGAGAGAGAGGGAGAGAGAGAGAGTGATGAGGGAGTGACAAGGAAAAGGGAGAGAGAAGGGAGAGAGAAGGGAGAGGGAGAGAGGAGAGAGAGAAGGGAGAGAGAGAGAAGGGAGAGGGAGAGACAGAGAGAAGGAAGAGGGTGAGAGAGAAGGAAAGGGAGAGAGAGAGAAGGGAGAGAGAGAAGGGAGAGGGAGAGAGAGAGGTAGAGGGAATGACGAGGGAGTTATAAGGGAGAGGGAGAGAGAAGGGAGGGGGAGAGAGAGAGAGAAGGGAGTGGAGAGAGAGAGAAGGGAGAGGGAGAGCGAAGGAAAGGGGAGGGGAAAGGAAAAGGGAGAGAATGGAGAGATAAGGAAAAGGGAGAGAGCATGGAGAGGGAGAGAGAAGGGAGAGGGAGAGAGGAGAGAGAGAAGGGAGAGAGAGAGAAGGGAGAGGGAGAGACAGAGAGAAGGAAGAGGGTGAGAGAGAAGGGAAAGGGAGAGAGAGAGAGAAGGGAGAGGGAGAGAGAGAGGTAGAGGGAATGACGAGGGAGTTATAAGGGAGAGGGAGAGAGAAGGGAGGGGGAGAGAGAGAGAGAAGGGAGTGGAGAGAGAGAGAAGGGAGAGGGAGAGCGAAGGAAAGGGGAGGGGAAAGGAAAAGGGAGAGAATGGAGAGATAAGGAAAAGGGAGAGAGCATGGAAAGGGAGAGAGAAGTAAGAGGGAGAGAGAAGGAAGAGGGAGAGAGAAGGTATAGGGAGAGAGAAGGGAGAGGGAGATAGAAGGGGGTGACAAGGGAGAGAGGAGGGAGAGAGAAGGGAGAGGGAGAGAGAAGGAAAAGGGAGGGGAAAGGAAAAGGGAGAGAGAATGGAAAGGGAGAGAGAAGGAAGATGGAGAGAGAAGGAAGATGGAGAGAGAAGGAAGATGGAGAGAGAAGAAGATGGGGAGAGAAGGAAGAGGGAGAGGGAAGGAAGATGGAGAGAGAATGGAGAGACAAGGGAGAGGTAGAAACAAGGGAGAGGGAGCGACAAGGGATAGGGAGAGAGAAGGAAGAGGGAGAGAGAGAAGGATAGGGAGAGAGAGAAGGGATAGGGAGAGAGAGAAGGGATACGGAGAGAGAGAAGGTGATGTAGAGAGAAGGGAGATGGAGAAAGAAGGAAGATGGAGAAGGGAGAGAGAGAGAAGGGAGAGAGAGAGAGTGATGAGGGAGTGACAAGGAAAAGGGATTGAGAAGGGAGAGGGAGAGAGAAGGTAGAGGAGAGAGGAGAGAGAGAAGGGAGAGAGAGAAGGGAGAGGGAGAGGGAGAGAGAAGAAGAGGGTGAGAGAGAAGGGAAAGGGAGAGAGAGAAGGGAGAGGAATGACGAGGGAGTTATAAGGGAGAGGGAGAGAAGGAGGGAGGGGGAGAGAGAGAATGGAGAGGGAGAGAGAGAGAGAGAAGGGAGAGGGAGAGAGAGAAGGGAGAGGGAGAGGTTGAGAAGGGAGAGAGAGAGAAGGGAAAGGGAGAGAGAGAGAAGGGAGGTCAGGTGTTCAGGATATCCAAGCTTCAACACAGATGCTTTAATCAGTCCCTGCTTCAGCACAGGTGGCTCAATCAGGGTCTCTGTCTTCAAACAAGCCTCTGTTTGAGCCACTTGTGCTGAAGCTGTAAAATTGTGCTGAAGCTGTAAAATCCTGAAATTCAGACCAGTTTGGGGGGATCTAAGGAGACTTGAGTTGAGCAGCCATGTGTTCAAATTCTATGATACCTATTATTTACATTTGCATCTAGAGTGCTCTTTAGAAGCGGTTTGTCTCACTTAAGAGTGATTAGAATAGGCCGCAAAATCTTTTGCTGTGTACAGGAAAAAAGAGGCATAACAAACCAAGGCTGCCATCTCTTTATATCACAAGGTTACTCAGCAAACATAACAGAAAAACACAGAGAATACACAGAACAATGCAAAGAGCCACCCACAAACAGAACTGGTTGATGATAAACCAATGAATACCAAATTTCAAACCACAGAAACATTAACATTCACAGTATTTACAATCTTTAACAGAACTCTTATGGAGACAATAAAGGGGGTAGGTGCTCTGGGGAATTTCATACACAAGAGCCCCACAAACAGGGCTGGTTGATGATAAACCAATGAATACCATATTTAAAACCACATAAACATTACAAGTTACAGTACTTACAATCTTTATCAGAACTCTTATAGACAATAAATGTGGATATAAACACACACATTACAGTATGTGGGTGTATATGTGTACATTATCTCTAGGGGTAGGTGCTCTGGGCTATTTCACACAAAAGAGCCCCACAAACAGGGCTGGTTGATGATAAACCAATTAATACCATATTTCAAACTGCATAAACATTACAAGTTACAGTACTTACAATCTTTATCAGTACCCTTGTAGACAATAAATGTGGATATATACACACACACACACACACACACACACACACACACACACACACACACACACACACACACACACACACATTACAGTATGTGGGTGTGTATGTGTACATTATCTCTAGGGGTAGGTGCTATGGACTATTTCATACACAAGAGCCACCCACAACCAGGGCTGGTTGATGATAAACAATGAATACCATATTTCTAACCGCATAAACATTACAAGTTACAGTACTTACAATCTTTATCAGAACTCTTATAGTCAATAAATGTGGATATGGAGAAGGGAGAGAGAAAGAAAAGGGAGAGAGAAGGGAAAGGGAGAGAGAAGGAAAGGGAGATACTGCACCGACACACTTTATTCGAGCAAATACCCGGTATGTACCTGGCAGATACCTGGAATAAGCCACTACTAACCTCTGACAAGCCCCGTGCATTTGCCTTCCCAGCCTGGGTTCATGCCTGGCTGATGGGCGGCTGATCTGTTAAATGATAATGATTAGGATTTAATAGGCTGCAATGCTTCGCGTGTCTACCAGATGGCATAAATTCATGAATTGTAATGCAGTTTAATATATATATACTGTGCAGTATTGCAACCAGCGGGAATAAAATGCTTCAATCCCTGCTTGGAAAATAACTCAATGTACTCGGGCAGAAAACAGTCACAAACCTCAATACACCCGGGTATACCCGAATTCGTGGGACTAGCCAAGCTCGAATAAAGTGTGTCGCCAGTGTAGAAGGAAAAGGGAGATAGAAGGAAAAGGAAGAGAGAATGGAGAGACAAGGGAGAGGGAGAGACAAGGAAAGGGAGAGAGAAGGGATAGGGAGAGAGAAGGGAGAGGGAGAGAGAATGGAGTGACAAGGGAGAGGGAGAGAGGAGGGGGTGACAAGGGAGAGAGGAGGGAGAGAGAAGGGAGAGGGAGAGAGAAGGAAAAGGGAGCGGAAAGGAAAAGGGAGAGAGAATGGAAAGGGAGGGAGAAGGAAGATGGAGAGAGAAGGAAGATGGAGAGAGAAGGAAGATGGAGAGAGAAGGAAGAGGGAGAGGGAAGGAAGAGGGAGAGGGAAGGAAGAGGAGAGAGAATGGAGAGACAAGGGAGAGGTAGAAACAAGGCAGAGGGAGCGACAAGGGATAGGGAGAGAGAAGGAAGAGGGAGAGAGAAAAGGGATAGGGAGAGAGAGAAGGGATAGGGAGAGAGAGAAGGGATACGGAGAGAGAGAAGGGATACGGAGAGAGAGAAGGTAGATGTAGAGAGAAGGGAGATGGAGAAAGAAGGAAGATGGAGAAGGGAGAGAGAGAGAAGGGAGAGAGAGAGAGAGAGAGGGAGAGAGAGAGAGTGATGAGGGAGTGACAAGGAAAAGGGAGAGAGAAGGAGAGAGAAGGGAGAGGGAGAGAGGAGAGAGAGAAGGGAGAGAGAGAGAAGGGAGAGGGAGAGACAGAGAGAAGGAAGAGGGTGAGAGAGAAGGGAAAGGGAGAGAGAGAGAAGGGAGAGAGAGAAGGGAGAGGGAGAGAGAGAGGTAGAGGGAATGACGAGGGAGTTATAAGGGAGAGGGAGAGAGAAGGGAGGGGGAGAGAGAGAGAGAAGGGAGTGGAGAGAGAGAGAAGGGAGAGGGAGAGCGAAGGAAAGGGGAGGGGAAAGGAAAAGGGAGAGAATGGAGAGATAAGGAAAAGGGAGAGAGCATGGAGAGGGAGAGAGAAGGGAGAGGGAGAGAGGAGAGAGAGAAGGGAGAGAGAGAGAAGGGAGAGGGAGAGACAGAGAGAAGGAAGAGGGTGAGAGAGGGAAGGGGGGAAAAAAAGGGAGAGAGAGAGAGAAGGGAGAGGGAGAGAGAGAGGTAGAGGGAATGACGAGGGAGTTATAAGGGAGAGGGAGAGAGAAGGGAGGGGGAGAGAGAGAGAGAAGGGAGTGGAGAGAGAGAGAGAAGGGAGAGGGAGAGCGAAGGAAAGGGGAGGGGAAAGGAAAAGGGAGAGAATGGAGAGATAAGGAAAAGGGAGAGAGCATGGAAAGGGAGAGAGAAGTAAGAGGGAGAGAGAAGGAAGAGGGAGAGAGAAGGTATAGGGAGAGAGAAGGGAGAGGAGATAGAAGGGGGTGACAAGGGAGAGAGGAGGGAGAGAGAAGGGAGAGGGAGAGAGAAGGAAAAGGGAGGGGAAAGAAAAGGGAGAGAGAATGGAAAGGGAGAGAGAAGGAAGATGGAGAGAGAAGAAGATGGAGAGAGAAGGAGATGGAGAGAGAAGGAAGATGGGGAGAGAAGGAAGAGGGAGAGGAAGGAAGATGGAGAGAGAATGGAGAGACAAGGGAGAGGTAGAAACAAGGGAGAGGGAGCGACAAGGGATAGGGAGAGAGAAGGAAGAGGGAGAGAGAGAAGGGATAGGGAGAGAGAGAAGGGATAGGGAGAGAGAAGGGATCGGAGAGAGAGAAGGTAGATGTAGAGAGAAGGGAGATGGAGAAAGAAGGAAGATGGAGAAGGGAGAGAGAGAGAAGGGAGAGAGAGAGAGTGATGAGGGAGTGACAAGGAAAAGGGATTGAGAAGGGAGAGGGAGAGAGAAGGTAGAGGGAGAGAGGAGAGAGAGAAGGAGAGAGAGAAGGGAGAGGGAGAGGGAGAGAGAAGGAAGAGGGTGAGAGAGAAGGGAAAGGGAGAGAGAGAAGGGAGAGGGAATGACGAGGGAGTTATAAGGGAGAGGGAGAGAGAAGGGAGGGGGAGAGAGAGAATGGAGAGGGAGAGAGAGAGAGAAGGAGAGGGAGAGAGAGAGAAGGGAGAGGGAGAGGTTGAGAAGGGAGAGAGAGAGAAGGGAAAGGGAGAGAGAGAGAAGGGAGGTCAGGTGTTCAGGATATCCAAGCTTCAACACAGATGCTTTAATCAGTCCCTGCTTCAGCACAGGTGGCTCAATCAGGGTCTCTGTCTTCAAACAAGCCTCTGTTTGAGCCACTTGTGCTGAAGCTGTAAAATTGTGCTGAAGCTGTAAAATCCTGAAATTCAGACCAGTTTGGGGGATTAAGGACTTGAGTTGAGCAGCCATGTGTTCAAATTCTATGATACCTATTATTTACATTTGCATCTAGAGTGCTCTTTAGAAGCGGTTTGTCTCACTTAAGAGTGATTAGAATAGGCCGCAAAATCTTTTGCTGTGTACAGGAAAAAAGAGGCATAACAAACCAAGGCTGCCATCTCTTTATATCACAAGGTTACTCAGCAAACATAACAGAAAAACACAGAGAATACACAGAACAATGCAAAGAGCCACCCACAAACAGAACTGGTTGATGATAAACCAATGAATACCAAATTTCAAACCACAGAAACATTAACATTCACAGTATTTACAATCTTTAACAGAACTCTTATGGAGACAATAAAGGGGGTAGGTGCTCTGGGGAATTTCATACACAAGAGCCCCACAAACAGGGCTGGTTGATGATAAACCAATGAATACCATATTTAAAACCACATAAACATTACAAGTTACAGTACTTACAATCTTTATCAGAACTCTTATAGACAATAAATGTGGATATAAACACACACATTACAGTATGTGGGTGTATATGTGTACATTATCTCTAGGGGTAGGTGCTCTGGGCTATTTCACACAAAAGAGCCCCACAAACAGGGCTGGTTGATGATAAACCAATTAATACCATATTTCAAACTGCATAAACATTACAAGTTACAGTACTTACAATCTTTATCAGTACCCTTGTAGACAATAAATGTGGATATATACACACACACACACACACACACACACACACACACACACACACACACACACACACACACACACACACACACACACACATTACAGTATGTGGGTGTGTATGTGTACATTATCTCTAGGGGTAGGTGCTATGGACTATTTCATACACAAGAGCCACCCACAACCAGGGCTGGTTGATGATAAACCAATGAATACCATATTTCTAACCGCATAAACATTACAAGTTACAGTACTTACAATCTTTATCAGAACTCTTATAGTCAATAAATGTGGATATGGAGAAGGGAGAGAGAAAGAAAAGGGAGAGAGAAGGGAAAGGGAGAGAGAAGGAAAGGGAGATAGAAGGAAAAGGGAGATAGAAGGAAAAGGAAGAGAGAATGGAGAGACAAGGGAGAGGGAGAGACAAGGAAAGGGAGAGAGAAGGGATAGGGAGAGAGAAGGGAGAGGGAGAGAGAATGGAGTGACAAGGGAGAGAGGAGGGAGAGAGAAGGGAGAGAGAAAGAGAGAGAAGGAAAAGGGAGGGGAAAGGAAAAGGGAGAGAGAATGGAAAGGGAGAGAGAAGGAAGAGGGAGAGAGAAGGAAGATGGAGAGAGAAGGAAGATGGAGAGAGAAGGAAGAGGGAGAGAGAAGGAAGAGGGAGAGAGAATGGAGAGACAAGGGAGAGGTAGAAACAAGGGAGAGGGAGTGACAAGGGATAGGGAGAGAGAAGGAAGAGGGAGAGAGAGAAGGGAGAGAGAGAGAGAAGGGAGAGAAAGAGAGTGATGAGGGAGTGACAAGGAAAAGGGAGAGAGGAGGGAGAGGGAGAGAGGAGGGAGAGGGAGAGAGGAGAGAGAGAAGGGAGAGAGAGAGAGAAGGGAGAGGGATAGACAGAGAGAAGGAAGAGGGTGAGAGAGAATGGAGAGACAAGGGAGAGGTAAAAACAAGGGAGAGGGAGTCACAAGGGATAGGGAGAGAGAAGGAAGAGGGAGAGAGAGAAGGGAGAGAGAGAGAGAGAAGGGAGAGAAAGAGAGTGATGAGGGAGTGACAAGGAAAAGGGAGAGAGGAGGGAGAGGGAGAGAGAAGGGAGAGGGAGAGAGGAGAGAGAGAAGGGAGAGAGAGAGAAGGGAGAGGGATAGACAGAGAGAAGGAAGAGGTGTGAGAGAGAAGGGAAAGGGAGAGAGAGAGAAGGGAGAGGGAGAGAGAGAGAGTAGAGGGAATGATGAGGGAGTTATAAGGGAGAGAGAGAGAGAAGGGAGGGAGAGAGAGAGAAGGGAGAGGGAAAGCAAAGGAAAGGGGAGGGGAAAGGAAAAGGGAGAGAATGGAGAGACAAGGAAAAGGGAGAGAGATTGGAAAGGGAGAGAGAAGGAAGAGGGAGAGAGAAGGAAGAGGGAGAGAGAAGGAAGATGGAGAGAGAAGGAAGATGGAGAGAGAAGGAAGATGGGGAGAGAAGGAAGAGGGAGAGGGAAGGAAGAGGGAGAGAGAATGGAGAGACAAGGGAGAGGTAGAAACAAGGGAGAGGGAGCGACAAGGATAGGGAGAGAGAAGGAAAAGGGAGAGAGAGAAGGGATAGGGAGAGAGAGAAGTGATAGGGAGAGAGAGAAGGGATACGGAGAGAGAGAAGGTAGATGTAGAGAGAAGGGAGATGGAGAAAGAAGGAAGATGGAGAAGGGAGAGAGAGAGAAGGGAGAGAGAGAGAGTGATGAGGGAGTGACAAGGAAAAGGGAGAGAGAAGGGAGAGGGAGAGAGAAGGGAGAGGGAGAGAGGAGAGAGAGACAGGGAGAGAGAGAAGGGAGAGGGAGAGGGAGAGAGAAGGAAGAGGGTGAGAGAGAAGGGAAAGGGAGAGAGAGAAGGGAGAGGGAATGACGAGGGAGTTATAAGGGAGAGGGAGAGAGAAGGGAGGGGGAGAGAGAGAGAAGGGAGAGGGAGAGGTTGAGAAGGGAGAGAGAGAGAAGGGAAAGGGAGAGAGAGAAGGGAGGTCAGGTGTTCAGGATATCCAAGCTTCAACACAGATGCTTTAATCAGTCCCTGCTTCAGCACAGGTGGCTCAATCAGGGTCTCTGTCTTCAAACAAGCCTCTGTTTGAGCCACTTGTGCTGAAGCTGTAAAATTGTGCTGAAGCTGTAAAATCCTGAAATTCAGACCAGTTTGGGGGATTAAGGACTTGAGTTGAGCAGCCATGTGTTCAAATTCTATGATACCTATTATTTACATTTGCATCTAGAGTGCTCTTTAGAAGCGGTTTGTCTCACTTAAGAGTGATTAGAATAGGCCGCAAAATCTTTTGCTGTGTACAGGAAAAAAGAGGCATAACAAACCAAGGCTGCCATCTCTTTATATCACAAGGTTACTCAGCAAACATAACAGAAAAACACAGAGAATACACAGAACAATGCAAAGAGCCACCCACAAACAGAACTGGTTGATGATAAACCAATGAATACCAAATTTCAAACCACAGAAACATTAACATTCACAGTATTTACAATCTTTAACAGAACTCTTATGGAGACAATAAAGGGGGTAGGTGCTCTGGGGAATTTCATACACAAGAGCCCCACAAACAGGGCTGGT